>NW_013670002.1:79844-90731 GCF_000517525.1 Limulus polyphemus
CATACGGTTCAATTGGTAAAAGAAGGGTAAAAATTAACATACGGTTCAATTGGTAAAAGAAGGGTAAAAATTAACATACGGTTCAATTGGTAAAAGAAGGGTAAAAATTAACATACGGTTCAATTGGTAAAAGAAGGGTAAAAATTAACATACGGTTCAATTGGTAAAATAAGGGTAAAAATTAACATACGGTTCAATTGGTAAAAGAAGGGTAAAAATTAACATACGGTTCAATTGGTAAAAGAAGTGTTAATACTGGGTGGAAGGAAGACAACTGTTAATACTGGATGGAAGAGAGACAACTGTTAATACTTGATGGAAGGGAGACAACTGTTAATACTTGATGGAAGGGAGACAACTGTTAATAGTGGGTGGAAGGAAGGCAACTGTTGATATTGGGTGGAAGGAAGACAACTGTTAATACTGGATGGAAGAGAGACAACTGTTAATACTTGGATGGAGGGAGACAACTGTTAATACTGGGTGAAAGGAAGGCAACTGTTGATATTGGGTGGAAGGGAGACAACTGTTAATACTTGATGGAAGAGAGACAACTGTTAATAGTGGGTAGAAGGGAGACAACTGTTAATACTGGATGGAAGGGAGACAACTGTTAATACTGGATGGAAGAGAGACAACTGTTAATAGTGGGTAGAAGGGAGACAACTGTTAATACTGGGTGAAAGGAAGGCAACTGTTGATATTGGGTGGAAGGAAGACAACTGTTAATACTTGATGGAAGAGAGACAACTGTTAATAGTGGGTGGAAGAGAGACAACTGTTAATATTGGATGGAAGAGAGACAACTGTTAATAGTGGGTAGAAGGGAGACAACTGTTAATACTAGCTGGAAAATCCGATAGTTGTTAATAATTATCACCCGTGATGGCCACAGCACAGATAGCCCATTGTGCAACTTTGTGCTTAACTACAGACAGTCGAACCGTGATGCTAATATACGCTCCAAGTACACATGCATTGTGTCGTTGCGAAACTTGAAATATTCTTTGGAGTGATCCTTAACTTAGTGGAAACGCCTTATTATCTAAACTAAGACTACTTTCTACCATTTTTAACACTCCGTGATCGGTCTTGTGATCACACGCTGTTCAATATTCAATTAAGGAATTTAATATCTGTTTACGATTAGGAATTTGGAAAAATCTCCGTTTTCATGAGAGGATCTTAACCCTCGTGTTTAATATGTATCAACTCTAATGGCAGCAATTATTTCCTTTTGAAATAATTATAAACTACACCTCCAGACTGTAATCCACCTGATTGTGACATTTATGTCTTAAAATGAGTACACTATTCAGCAACGTACCAAGAAGATAATTTTAGAATGTTATTGAAATATAAATACTTGCAGTTTTTAATCAGGGTAATAAAATATCAAAATTGTCAAATACATATGGTAAACTTAAGGCATGATTTACTAAAAATTAATCCTCTCGTCGTAGAGCTTTTATTTTATTTTCTTGTTTCTGATTTACTAACAGAAGTTTCAACTAATTTAATACAAAGAACACACTAGATCCTGTTAATGATTTAAAACAAAGAACACACTAGATCCTGTTAATGATTTAAAACAAAGTACACACTAGATCCTGTTAATGATTTAAAACAAAGTACACACTAGATAGGGGTAATAATTTAAAACTAATTAAACTCAAGATAGGGCTGATAACTTAAAACGTGTACTTTGTTTTAATAAAAATTATCAGCTGTATCTAATATGTACTTTTATAGATAGGGGTAATAACTTAAAACTAATTAAACGCAAGATAGGGCTGATAACTTAAAACAAAGTACATATTAGATACAGCTGATAATTTTTATTAAAACAAAGTACACACAAGATATAACTTATACTTTAAAAAAAGAACAGACTAGATGGGTCTGATAATTTAAAACAAAGAACAGATTAGATGGATCTGATAATTTAAAACAAAGAACAGTCCAGATGGATCTGATAATTTAAAACAAAGAACAGTCTAGATGGATCTGATAATTTAAAACAAAGAACAAACTAGATGAGTCTGATAATTTAAAAAAAGAACAGACTAGATGGATTTCATAATTTAAAACAAAGAACAAACTAGATGGATCTGATAATTCAAAACATAGAACAGTCTAGATGGATCTGATAATTTGAAACAAAGAACAGTCTAGCCGGATCTGATAATTTAAAACAAAGAACAGACAAGATGGATCTGATAATCTAAAACAAAGAACAGTCTAGATGGATGTCATAATTTAAAACAAAGAACATACTAGATGGATCTGATAATTTAAAACAAAAGAAACATTGCATACAGTTGATTCAAACTTTGTGTCAATTTGACTCTATTAAATATGACTAGAGACATTTTTGAAAGATCTTGTTCAAATGTTTTACTTTTGCACAATATTATGTTTAGCTATCAAAACATACTAAAGGTTATTCAAAGGGAACTTACAATTTATACCACATTTTTTATTCTACGCTATTACGATAAATAAGATGTATTTTTCTATCAACGTAACGTACCTGGAAAAATAAAGATGAAAACTGCTGCCAAACTCCCCACAAATTCGATCACAACTCCAATGTTGGGTATTAAAAGAGCTAAGGTTAAAGAGCAGCTAAACCAGACTAAAGCGATGACAATTCTTCTACAAGGTTCATTTTTAACAGCGTCCTCTGGTGGAATTCCTCTTACTTGGGTGTATAAATCATCTATGGCCGTTCTGTAACATTTTTGTTAACAAAAAAAACACGCATTAAATCTACAAATAAATGAACGTAAACGTTTATGCAAATACATAAACTTTCTTTCACAAATGTATACTCAACTCTTAATTTTCCTCTACATTTCTAACTGCTAAAATCCGGGGTTCGTTTCAATATTGTGGAAAAGAAATCCTTTAACTTTCAATCCGTTAAAGAAGAAGTAAATTCCATTTGAGCCTAAACCAACCTTATTATTGATATGAACATCTCACAGAACAAAAAAGCATCGCCAGTGCTATTGGTTACCACATTTTTTCATCAGGACAAATCGGAACAAGAAGAAACTGTTATAATAGTCCTCGATAGACCTTAAGCTTTTATATTTATTTTAATAAAAAAATAAAGATGTCTGACTTAAAAAGCACGAATAATAACTTATCAAAATAAATTAAAACATTATATTTTATTATTAATGCTTTAAAAATATTTCTGTTAAGTTATTTTGTTTATTTATAGTTAACCACAAAGCTACACAAAGGGCTACCTGTACTCTGCCCACCACGGGTATAGAAACCCGGTTTCTAGCGTTGTAAGTCCACAGATATACCGCTGTGCCACTGGGGGGGGGGGCAAGTTATTTTGTTTATTTATAGTTAACCACAAAGCTACACGAAGGGCTATCTGTACTCTGCCCACCACGGGTATCGAAACCCGGTTTCTAGCGTTGTAAGCCACTGGGGAGGGGCAAGTTATTTTGATAGAGAAATTAAAATGACAGGTGCGTAATCTTCAGAATTTATTTTCATATTTAACTGTCCCGGCATGGCCTGGTGGTTAGGGCTCTCGACTCGCACTTTGCGGGATGCGAGATCGAATACCGTCACCAAACATGCTCGCCCTATCAGCAGTGGGGGGCGTTATATTGTGACGGTCAGTCCCACTATTTGCTGGCAAAAGGATAGCCCAAGAGTTGGCGGTGGATGGTGTTGACTAGCTCCCTTTTTTTCTAGTCTATCATTTAAAAATTATGGACGGCTAGCGCAGATAGCCATCGTGTAGATTTGCGCGACTTTCAACAAATAAACATGCAAACCGATTAAATTTGTACATATTCACTTAAAAACGCTGTCAGTTTGCTTTTAAAACACTCGTATTAAAAACAAAAGTATAAAAGCTTGTACGAAATAGGTTTCATTCGTATGAGGGCTTAAAAGTTGGTAATTACTAACAAAACATTAAAGTTATCTCAGTAATTAAACTCCAGTTTTTTAAAATAATAAAATCAACATTACATTTAAAAGAATTATGGGTTGGGCGTGGCCTAGTAAGCTAACATGTCAGTCGGTGGTCCGGAGGGTCCAAGGTTCGAGCCGTAAGACGCTGCTGAAAATGCTCCGCACTTTCAGCTGAGGTAGTGTTATAAGTGTGACAATCAGTACCGCTTTTCGGCTGGGAATAGCCATGCAGGCGGCGGGTACTCTCCCCTTGGTCAACAGTTATAAATCTGAGATAGCTATGACGGAATTTGTGGTTTTTTGACCTGACTGTATTGCCCATTTGTTGCTTAAAATGCTGCTCAGGTTGTACAGTTTAAAGCAGCTTGGAATTCTTTATAACCTGAATATAACCTTAATAATAATAATGATAATAAAACGAGAAGCAGGTGAAAATATGCCGAGACCATGGGGTCAAACCGCCACATACCATAAATGGGGTTACAAGATGTTTCGTAGCGGATAGAAAAGTGGCGAGTAGAGCCTAAGTTTGTTTGTTTGTTTGAAATTAAGCACAAAGCTACACAAAGGGCTATCTGTGCTCTGCCCACCACGGGTATCGAAACCCGGATTCTAGCGTTGTAAGTCCGCAGACATACCGCTGTGCTACTGGGGGGCAAGAGCCTAAGTGATGACCATTAACATATCTAGCAGTTCAGTTCCCCTTATACACTTATTACAGTTGTTTGATAGTTTCACCACGCAGAATCGTGCTTCCCATCAAATCCTCCGGAAGTGTTTACTGCTGTAATCTTAGCAGGCAGATGTTTGTTCGGAAGAAACTGATCTTAATGATTTGGTGATTTGATTTATATTTTTAAACTGATCTTAATGATTTGGTGATTTGATTTATATTTTTAAACTGATCTTAACGACTTGGTGATTTGATTTATATTTTTAAACTGATCTTAATGATTTGGTGATTTGATTTATATTTTTAAACAGATCTTAATAATTTGGTGATTTGCTTTACATTTTTTAACTGATCTTAATGAGTTGGTGATTTGATTTATATTTTTAAACAGATCTTAATAATTTGGTGATTTGCTTTACATTTTTTAACTGATCTTAATGAGTTGGTGATTTGATTTATATTTTTAAACTGATCTTAATGATTTGGTGATTTGATTTATCTTTTTAAACTGATCTTAATAATTTGGTGATTTGATTTATATTTTTAAACAGATCTTAATAATTTGGTGATTTGCTTTACATTTTTTAACTGATCTTAATGAGTTGGTGATTTGATTTATATTTTTAAACAGATCTTAATGATTTGATGATTTGATTTATATTTTTAAACTGATCTTAACAATTTGGTGATTTTATTTATATTTTTTAACTGATCTTAATGATTTGGGGATTTGATTTATATTTTTAAACTGATCTTAATGATTTGGGGATTTGATTTATATTTTTAAACTGATCTTAATGATTTGATTTATATTTTTTCTCTTTATACACAGTTTTCTGAATTTTAATGAATACTTAATCTATTTTAGCATCTAAAAAAAGCAGTCGATTTTTTTTTGAGGTCGTGTGTATAGTAGTTTTATCAACATAACTCACACATAAAAAGCCTGTCACCAGGGGACTTCCATGACAACTAACTGACCTTTGTGGACTTCTGCTTGTTCTGTGAGTTTCCTGATATTCATATTATTGGAACAGGAATTGATGTTGACAAGTAATGCTAAACATCCACTATCACGAGCCTATCGTGATCTAGTGGTTAACGACCCCATTATTCACGACTCGTTGTCGCACAAACGCGCTCCACATTTGGGGTCGGTGTGGTCTATAAAAGTGACGGTCAAATCGCACTGTACGATCGTACAAGAGTAGCCTGAACGTCGACTGATAACTGGTTTTCTTCCTTTTTAGTCTATCAGCTCAAAAGTACCTACGGCTATGCATATATAGCACTTGTGTAGCTTTTCGCGAAATTCTGAAACAAACAAACTTATTATCACGGGGAGCGCAATATTAAATATTCTAATTTTTTACAAACATTTTAAAATATATTCTTCAAAACCTTTAGTACAACGATACAATTTTTCATTAGCATTCTGTAATTTTGAAAACCCATCTCATGTAACAAAAATTATGCTCAAAAACCTTAAAGTTATTCATATTGGGATAAAACAGTCTACACTCCAATCCAAGTGGAGTTAAAGGCAGTTTTGCGATCAAGTTATTGAAAACATATTCGATAAATTGATAATTTAAATAGGCCCGTTGTGATCATTATTACTTTTTAAGTCAATTCTATCGCGTGCAGACCAAATTAGAGCGAAATTATGCGTGGTATTGGTTAGAAGGAGATAGTCGTTGACAGAAGCAAGCGCCATCTGCAGTTTTTTTTTTTTCATAAAAGTTACATACGAACACCTTGATTTAACTATAAACTTATTGTCGGTTTTAAAAAATTTCACTTCAAAATCCCCGGGGTTGTTTTAAATATCAGACATGCAATCAGTGCAAAGTTATATGAAAATGCAGAATCATGAAAATGTCGGTTTACACATGAATAATACGAAACAGCTAACTTGTTATATATATAACACGAGTGAACGAAGTAAATATAATACGATCTATCATCACATATTCTTCAATGCAAAACTGTTATAGGCAACATTTGTGTTGAAATTAGTAGAACTGGGATCCGTGCAAGTCCATTTAGATTTTCATTCAGATCATTTGTGTGTGTGGTTAGGGCGCTCGACTCCCAATCCGTGGGTCGTGGGTTCGAATCTCCGTCACCGATTATGTTCGCCCTTTCAGCCGCTGGTAACAAAAGTAGGCTTAGAGTTGACGGTGGGTGGTGTTGACTAGCTGCCTTCCCTCTAGTTCATTACTGCTAAGTTAGGGGCGTCTAGAGCAGATATACCTCGAGTTACTTTGCACTTTGCGCGAAATTTGAAACAAAACAAACCAAATCTATTTTATAATTTTCTTTTATTAGGGGAAATAGGTATACACTTAAGGCATCTTAGTAACGAGTCAAAATAAGTTCCTTATTCCTCATGAAATGTTATCTATATCGTACAAAATAAATTTGGTGTTTGATCCCTGGAGTAGGCACAGTGCAGATAGTCAATTGCACACCTTTGCGCTTAAAATAAATAAATTTTATATCAAATACTTTTGTATATCATTTTCTTTTTCCAGTGTCATCGAAATTTAGTTGCCTAATTTAGTGGTGAGTAAATAATAATTATAAATGTTCCCGCGCTAACAGATCAGGATTGAAACATTTTTCCTGAAGCTTAGATGAAAGTCTAAATAGGGAATTCTACATTGAAATAAAGCAACTTGAAATTCAAAATAATGAAGTCGGAAATAAACCAGTTTGAAATGTTATCTTTTAATGAAGTCGGAAATAAACCAGTTTGAAATGTTATCTTTCAAGGAAGTCGGAAATAAACCAGTTTGAAATGTTATCTTTTAATGAAGTCGGAAATAAACCAGTTTGAAATGTTATCTTTTAATGAAGTCGGAAATAAACCAGTTTGAAATGTTATCTTTTAATGAAGTCGGAAGTAAACCAATTTGAAATGTTACCTTTTTTTTCACGTTAGTTCTTTGACTTTTTTCATTAAGTACATACGATAAGGTTTGGGCGATGGGATACCAATCGTTGCCATGGTTAGTAGCCTATACGATTACCAAACTCCAGTTACCAATTAGCTACTAATTTTTTATTAAGATATGTTAATTATTAACTAGTTTTATATCCTTATTTAATTTCCATACTGCACACTGGTGTGTATATAAAACATTTTAATACTATTTGAAGCTGTCAGTTATAGTTTCTATTTTAGTGGAGAATCTGTAAAGGAAACGATGAGTGTTCAATTAAAGAAAAATAACAAATTTTGTGTTATCCCACACTTCGATCTTCACGTGAATAGATTACATGGCTTATTAAGAAGAAGACCGAGGCTAGGCTAGAACCAGGATTTCCCAACTTCATAAAGTAATCTCCACATGTTTAGAATCGAACGTAGGATATAAAACGAACAGATAATTAGTGTATTATAATAATAATAAATTAACTACTTAAAATTTACCCTTTGGTGATCGGATCGTTTTGGCCAACGACTATTCTCATCCTCTTACCTTCCACAGAACAGTACGATGGGATAGGTAGTATACATTTTGGCTCCTAAAGCAGCCATCCCTATCATGACTACTGTATCTTTGGCATCGTACGATTCCAAAATGTCACTTGTCACGTGAGAACCAAAGGTCAAGTAACCGGCTGTTGCAGCTACAGAATATGTGAACATGCACAATCCGATAGCCACGAGGACAGTGCGAAGAAAATTGGTGACTCTTCTGTCAGCTAAGCAGGAGTATACAGGAACACTACTCACGTGGCACTAGAAAAACAGAAAATAATTTGAACGTAAAACATATTATATACGAAATCCTATACATAATTTATCTACTTGGAGGTTTATTTCCACACGTGTATTGTTTGTTTGTTTGGTAATTAAGCACAAAGCTACACAATGGGCTATCTGTGCTCTGCCCACCACGGGTATCGAAACCCGGATTCTAGCGCTGTCCGCGGACATAACGTAGTGCCACTGGAGAGCATTATTAGTGCCTAAACGAGTTATATAAAGTAGTTTGCTTTGATGATTAGTTCTCAAGACCAGGAATAAATAAATCCTGAAATAAGAAAAAAAGGAACTGGAGTTTCACATTTTGAATTTATGATATCCTCGTTTCAATAAACCCCCTGAGTTTGAAGTATCGATATTATAATACCCATCAAAAAGTTTTGTGAAACGTAGAAAGGATTACCATGTAGAACTGTATTTCAAAAAACTTTCTTAAAACATTCATCCAGCAAATTATGAATTACAGAATAACAAAAATTAAACAACAAAATTTGTTCCAAGATTTACTTAACGACATTAATTAAATCTCCAGAATTAATAGCCAACTTACTATCAATGTGCCAAGAACATGGCGATTACGAACTTGTGTGTCATTATTAGAATGAGTAGGTAATAATCATGTCATGGAATTTAATGATTAACAGTTTACTTAACAATATAGAAGTGTATAAAAATCATTCGTGGAATTTAATGAGTAACAGTATACTTAACAATATAGAAGTGTATAAAAATCATTCGTGGAATTTAATGAGTAACAGTTTACTTAACAATATAGAAGTGTATAAAAATATTCGTGGAATTTAATGAGTAACAGTTTACTTAACAATATAGAAGTGTATAAAAATCATTCGTGGAATATAATGAGTAACAGTATACTTAACAATATAGAAGTGTATAAAAAATCATTCGTGGAATATAATGAGTAACAGTATACTTAACAATATAGAAGTGTATAAAAACATTCGTGGAATTTAATGAGTAACAGTATATTTAACAATATAGAAGTGTATAAAAATCATTCGTGGAATTTAATGAGTAACAGTTTACTTAACAATATAGAAGTGTATAAAAATCATTCGTGGAATTTAATGAGTAACAGTATACTTAACAATATAGAAGTGTATAAAAACATTCATGGAATTTTAGTGAGTAACAGTATACTTAACAATATAGAAGTGTATAAAAAACATTCGTGGAATTTAATGAGTAACAGTATACTTAACAATATAGAAGTGTATAAAAATCATTCGTGGAATTTTAGTGAGTAATCTATATAAATATAATAGTACTGTATGTTGTATGTCTATGTAACTACTTCGCAGGGTGTGAATGGATCTTCACCAAACTTGGTATGTAGGTTCATTGGGTCCATGCGGGAGTACATACAAATTTTCAGTTGTACATTTTGCGTTTTGTGGTTTTTATAGGCGTTTTTTACCACTACCCCACCAAATTTAGTGTGGAGGTTCATGGAGAAATACATACAAATTTCCAGTTTTGCTTTTTTGCAGTTTTTAATGGCATTTTTGCGTTTTTTTCCCTACAATTACATATAAGGGAAGCAGCTTTTCATATCTTAAGATAACTTTTCATTAGTCATAAATTTACGTAATTTCCGTACTCCAGCTAATATAGAAATATAGTATAATAGGAATCCATGTTATCTTTACCACTTTATATGCTATCTTTACACCTACTTTTGGCGTACAGAATTAAAATAAATGATTAAGTATGGTGAAGTTGGCAAATCTATAGAAATATAGTATAATAGGAATCCATGTTATGAAGTTATCTTTACCACTTTATATGTTATCTTTACACCTACTTTTGGCGTACAGAATTAAAATAAATGATTAAGTATGGTGAAGGTGGTAAATCTATAGAAATAATTACATTATTCTCAACGTTTAAATGTTAAGCTCAAGTCTGTCATATAGCGAGACTCGTACCTGGTAACCGAAGCAAATGGTAGGCACCACTTGAAACACATCAGTCCATACTGCAGGACTTGTTCTCACTGGACCTGGAGTGTAATTCCCTACGAAATACTCGTAAATGATAAGAAATACGACGTAGAAAAGTGATATAACACCAAAAGAGCTGGAAGAGAAACGAGAATAAAATAAAAGGTAGAGGGTCTTCTTAACTAAATGAAATATGATTTACTATAAATAAATGAAACACCGGGAGTAAAGGTTGTATTAAGTATTCTAGGCACAGGCTAATATACATTCTTCGTGTTAAATTTAAAATAAAGTTAACAGTTTTTATTAACTTGAATAAAGAGGAGTGTGTTAAAAAAATAAATGTTGATTTCATCGTTCGCGAATGATCATTTGTTAACCTTTTAAAACAACAACAACAACAACGTAAGAATGTGATAGGTATACATACTGTAATTCTAAAAACAACAACAACAGTATCGTAAGAATGTGATAAATAGATATACTGTAATTCTAAAAACAACAACAACAGTATCGTAAGA
>NW_013670003.1:0-8590 GCF_000517525.1 Limulus polyphemus
AGTGTCTTTATTTCTGACAGAACCCCTACCGTTAATGTTAAATTACTTATGCAATGATTGACGTTTAGAAAAGGTAAGGTGAAGTTACGCAAGTTTTTATTTAGAAACAAATTGTAGTGGGGCATGAAAGTTGGGTACACAATGCACAAGTACCGAAATAGTACTTTTTAAATTTGACGAGATTCAAGGATTGAGTGGTTGCAAAGATGATAACATTTCAGTCTTTTTACTAAAACTGCAAACCTGGAAACAGGCTAAAATGCAAAGTAGACGCGTTTTTCAACATTTTGGTAGAAAAAGAAAAAAGAGCTAAATGGTGATCCAACGAATTTCAAAATTACGCCCCCTTTTTTGGAATTCATGTGACGGACTATGTCGTCGTGTTCCGCGTAGCTTACTAAACCTAATTTAATAGTCTTTGTGTTCGGATAATAAGAGGATTATTCTAAGGGATTAACAGGTTTATTTCAAGGAATTATGACCTGATTACCTCAAAGGTTTTATAGTAATACTTCCGGAAGTGTGTGTCTGTTACTCAATGATAAAGAAACAAAAAATATACACGAAAGTTTTTAAACTGCCACAACGGTAGAATTGTTGTTAGTTCTTACCAATGTAGTTAGCTTGCTTTGATCAGGAGTTACTAATAACAAAATACATTCTCGTTAAAGATTGTCAACAACTTTGGATTACATCTTATTCAAAGAGTTTATTAGTTTCGTAGCCCGGAAGCTGAGACTCAAATTACGAGTATTCTTGTTCAATACCAACGATACAAACCGATCTATGGAAACCGACAGGATAAAACCAGAGCAAGAAAAATAAAATAAAAAGATGTTAGTCAACAATAACACTGAACCTTACCAACAAACACTAGATGTGATTCATTATTAAAAATATGCACGTAAAGTCTAGACCAGTCTCACTATTTGTACGTGTCGTAAGACAAGTCCAGTTCTCACTTCTGTGTTAAGTTCTTTATGCATATTTTGTGGCAGTGAAGAGGACAACTCGTGTGACTCTGAAGAACAACAAAAGAGGACAACTCGTGTGACTCTGAAGAATAACAAAGAGGACAACTCGTGTGACTCTGTAGAACAACAAAAGAGGACAACTCGTGTGACTCTGAAGAATAACAAAGAGGACAACTCGTGTGACTCTGTAGGAAGCCATTATATTCCTGGGAGCCAAACAAGTGAGTGTGTCCAATCCACAGAAAATTCAACGAAGTTTCTACTAGTTTTGATATCCATCATCCACTATCTATTAAACTTTGTCTACGGTTACTGTGCGAAGTTTCTACTAGTTTTGATATCCATCATCCACTATCTATTAAACTTTGTCTACGGTTACTGTGCGAAGTTTCTACTAGTTTTGATATCCATCATCCACTATCTATTAAACTTTGTCTACGGTTACTGTGAGTGTTTTTAGCATTACAAAAACAACAATAAACAAACAAAAAACAACAATAAACAAAACAAAACAGAAAGGTTAAATGCAAACCAAAAACATTTTTTTTTTGGTTTTTGATAAATATAGGTTAAGGATCACTTTAAGAATAAACTATCACACCTCGAACTAAAGCTGCTATAATGACGAAACCAAATCAAAAGTGAGGCTTTGAATTATAAGGGGACGAGTGCGGCCCACTGGTTAAGGTGCCAGATTTTGGATTTCCTTCGTTACTTCAAAAAGTAGAGATAAAAAAAATCGCGCTCCACATTATAAGAGTGGCGGCCAAGCCTCAATATTCGGTAGGCCAAGAGTTGGGGGTGGGTGGTATTGACTAGCTGCCTTCCCTCTAGTCTATCACTACTAAATTAAGGACGGCTAGCGCAGATGGCTCTCGTGTAGCTTTTCTCAAAATTCAACAAACAAATAAACTGAATTAAGTATGCACGTTTAATCAGTCATCTATATTTTTACGAAAGAGAAGTTACTAATATTTCCTGGCGGTCACAAGCGTATCGACAGAATAAATCTTGTAGAAAGTTATTTTCTAGTCACCCGATAATAGATATGAACAGGGTTCTGATTGAGCATTTTATTAAGCATGGACATTGTTGAGCATTTTGTAACTTTAATAATAATCTTTTATCAGAAGTAATTTACCTGTGTTTCTGAGCATTCCATCTTTAACACAGCTAAATGCTATTTATTAATTTTTTTTGTTACATAAGCTCATGGATAATAGCGACAAAACTATAAAATTAAAACATTTATCGTTACTCCATAGCGTTATCGCGTGTAGTTATGGTGCACACATGCAAGAAAAATAAGCTTTTGGAATAAACACATTTAACATAGTTAAGTCTAAACTACTACTACGTAAGATAGGGCTAAATTATCATATTACTGCTACTAACAAGCTTGTATACCAACAGCTTATTGCAAAATAGCATCAGCATTTCTCTGTTACTTTGCAATATGTACAACTAGCTTAAGGACTTTGACAATAATATAGGTTCTAACACAACTGTAATATTTTAAAAAGAGAATAGGTACACGTATGTGTGTATGTAGAGTATAAGTGACTCTTTGTTGACGAAAGTCTCCACCCGCTGGCGCTTACAATGTTCTCCACTTAGCGGAAGTATTTGGCGTCAGTGCAATTATGTCAAGAAACAATTTCTTTAGCGCCCGCGTTTTCAAAGCTCGTGAGAGACATGAAGTGGAGACCGTTTGTTGGTTGCTGGTCCTCGCGAGGTTTTTCGATCGGTTTAGTAGATCCTCCACAGGTAATGGCAAACTTGAGTTCTTTACACAACTCCACACAGAGTGGTTCCTACACAGGAGAAAACAACGTGTAACATGGATTAGTAAAATTGACAAACAAAATATTCTTAAGCCTCGTGTTGGAGTGGAAGGTACAAATTGGAGTCTGATAACATTTAAAGCGAAAATGTAGAATTAAATATTTCCCAAAATAATTGGTAGTGAAAAAGAATATAATATTGTCTCAACTACAGATGGGGAGCTTAGGAAACATATCTAAAATACAATATTGTCTCAGCTACAGATGGGGAGCTTAGGAAACATATCTAAAATATAACATTGTCTCAACTACAGATGGAGAGCTTAGGAAACATATCTAAGAATACAATATTGTCTCAACTACAGATGGGGAGCTTAGGAAACATATCTAAGAATACAATATTGTCTCAACTACAGATGGGGAGCTTAGGAAACATATCTAAGAATTCTGATGACAATCGTTATCCGTATATTTCACTAAATACCTAAAATAGGTTTAAAAATAATATCGGATATTAAAGAGATGTTGCCATTTTTTTAAGGATCCATTTGATTAATTAATTAATGTCTCGCAAACATTAACGCGGTTTTGAGTACTTTCAGTAAAGTTCTGATTAGTATCTCTTAATACATCTTTAATACTGTTGCGTCATCGAGGTCACGTGACTGGTGTGGCGCCACCTATTTTCTAGAACTATCCTGTACCTTGGCGAATGCTCTAGTATTTACTTGATATAGGGTAGCCTGGTATATAAAAGAGGGTGACAACGGGACGGAATAATGTAATGTGTGTGTGAAGATAGTGAGTAATTGAACTGCAGTCAGAAGTGTTATTGACGTTCGTTGATATAGCGTTTGTTTTAGCGCGATTGTTGAAAATAAGTGTATCGTAAAGTTGTATTCGGAAAGAATAAACCAGTTTTATTAAGTAAAAAACTTGTGTCGCTAAAGTTTCGTCGGAACGAAGTTACGGAAAGTTAATTAACAAACGGAGACATAACAATACTTTCTAGAGTATCACTTAAGCCTAAGTTCTAATTAGTTTTTTTTTGGCTTTGTTTTCTGATTGGTATTCTAAAGTATCACCTAATAAATAAAATGATTAATTATTTACTTTTTGGCTTTCTTTTCTGATTAGTATATTATAGTATCAACTAAGCCTAAGTTCTACTTACTTACTTTTTTGGGGCTTTGTTTTCTGACTGGTATTCTAAAGTATCACCTAAGCCTAATTCCTAATTAGTTACTTTTTATGGATTTTTTTTTTCTAATTAATATACTATAGTATCACCTAAGCCTAAGTTCTAACTACTTACCTGATGATGACAAAACCTTGTCGAAACGTTGTACATTTGCTGTTATGTTAAACTTATATTAAAGTTTTTCTTCATTAGCCATTCAAGCCGTCTCCAACCATTATAAGTAGTAATTAGTTATTTTTTGACTGTTTTCTTACCCTTTCTTCTACAGCAACCTTTCTTGATTTCCAAGTAAATTCACCGAGAACTATGACGCAGGCAAATCCTAGGCCAGCCATCAGAACTACAAAAACACCACCTACATTGTCTAAACCAAGTTCACTGGCTCTTCCCGAGCCAGTTTTAACCTCTTGTTCACACTGTGGCCCTTCCTGCTTCCACCATCGCTGTTTTAATATGTGGAGGGCGCCACTTTCTTGTAGTTTCAGTATGGCGCTGGAAAGAGCTGTTCTATAGGGAGAACCTAAAAATGAAGGTTAATATGTTTATCTATAATCGTTCGATAAGTTATAACGTTTGTTTTATACATTTTAAAATGTGAATTATTACTTTTTGAAACCTGATTTCTTTCTTGTTTTACATAAACACATATCAACGGTAAATGAAAAGGCATTATATTTACTTTCAGCCAATTAGAATGAGCTTGAATTCTCACGTCAGTGATCATAGTCATTTATTACTATTGCTTTTGTGCTTTATCATTTTTAATTATTTCTCAATTCTTTTAAGAATCCAAGAAAAAGAAATACATTGTTCACAAAAAGGGATAATCCGAGTTCATATTGTAGCGTCGAAAAGACGTGACTACTGTTATTAACTAATGCCAATAGCACTCTTGAGTTAATTTGTTTATGTAAAATTAGCATCATGTGACCAATCACGTGATCTGATATGTAAATATTTAATACTGAGTTCAATTGGCGCTATAGATTTGGAAGCCCAATACATGTTACCTGTTCAGAAAAACATTCGTTAATAAGGCACTGATGTAAGCCGAACATCGATGTGGCATTTAAAGTGAATGAATCTACGAGCGATGAGGTAATAGGGCTCATTCCAGCACAGCTGTATTCAGAACACTGCTTGGAGGTTTATCGCGTGCTGCCAAGCGTCTTCCCGACATATCTTATACATGTATAACTGGATTCAGATCAAGTGAGGGTGATGGTCAGTCTAGTAGCTCAATACCCTCTTTATCCAGGAAGTTGATCAGTAGAGCATAGAGGGACGTATATAAAGGTAAGTATAGTTTCTGTCCAAACCAATATGACCCGACATATCTCATACATGTTTAATTGGATTCAGATCAAGTGAGGGTGATGGTCAGTCTAGTAGCTCAATACCCTCTTTATCCAGGAAGTTGATCAGTAGAGCATAGAGGGACGTATATAAAGGTCAGTATAGTTCCTGTTCAAACCAATATCATACACATGGTGTCGATCCTCCGTCATATTCGGGTTGGATCTGGTCTCCTCCACTATCCATAATCGTTCATGATTTGGGGGTTAGATCTGGTCTCGTCCACTCTACACATACGTCCGGATACTAGGGTTAGATCCGGTCTCGTCCACCCTACACATATGTCCGTGATACTAGGGTTAGATCCGGTCTCGTCCACTCTACATATACGTCCGTAATACTAGGGTTAGATCCGATATCGTCCACTCTACACACACGTCCGGATACTAGGGTTAGATCCGATATCGTCCACTCTACACACAAGTCCGTGGTACTAGGGTTAGATCCGGTCTCGTCCACTCTACACACACACACGTCCGGATACTAGGGTTAGATCCGATATCGTCCACTCTACACATACGTCCGTAGTACTAGGGTTAGATACGGTCTCGTCCACTCTACATATACGTCCGTGATATTGGGGTTAGATCCGGTCTCGTCCACTCTACACACATACGTCCGGATACTAGGGTTAGATTCGATCTCGTCCACTCTACACACAAGTCCGTGGTAATAGGGTTAGATCCGGTCTCGTCCATTCTACACACACATCCGTGATATTGGAGTTAGATCTGATCTCGTCCACTCTTCACATACGTCCGGATACTAGGGTTAGATTCGATCTCGTCCACTCTACACACAAGTCCGTGGTACTAGGGTTAGTTCCGGTCTCGTCCACTCTACACACACATCCGTGATATTGGAGTTAGATCCGGTCTCGTCCACTCTACACACAAGTCCGTGGTACTAGGGTTAGATCCGGTCTCGTCCACTCTTCACACACATCCGTGATATTGGAGTTAGATCTGATCTCGTCCACTCTTCACATAGATGTATCCCGATATCTGTCTAAATTGTGAAGCGTGATTCATCTGCGAACAAGACAATCACACATCTGTCGTTTGAACAAACGAAGTGGAATACAGACCAAACATACAAAGCTCTGATTCTTTGACTTTCATTGCAGTTCTGAACTGTAATTCATTTGTGAAGCTGAGGCCTACCAATTACGTGAGTACATACTGCAAAATAATGGGTACATTTAGGGGGTTGTTGGTCAACATTGTTTAGGTCTCCAACTAGTTGTATCAGTGGTTTAAGAACTATCCATGTTTTGTGAGACGTGTAGCCATTCAGATAGTATTTGCGAACAGGAAATACCCATTTCTACAACACGACATGTCTAACTATTAACTGTATATCTTCACACACGCACACTGCTTTGGTTAAAACAGACTGCTAAAATAATCACGTCAGATCACATGACTGGCCAACCAACACTTGCTTTGCATAAAAAAAGTACCTCAAGGGTACGATTAAAATTACTTAGAAAACTGTGATTATCTCTTAATTGTTTTAAGCAATATATTCTCGACAAAATATGAGTAAGTTAGTACAATGGTGCGTATCAGTCTCACCAGATGGAGTGGCGATTCCAAAGCCTTTAGTGTCGAGGAGCCCACCAACTTGCATCAAATCGCACTTCCTCTCCACCATATATTCTATGGTAGTTGACTCCATTAGAAAAGCATAGTTTTCGTTTCGAACCCGTTCAACTCCTTTCTCAATAGACTCAACGAATACTCTGGGTCTTGTTGATTCCATGAAGTTCCACATTCTTTTGTACGTTGGAATGTTGGATTCCTTAGGGAAAATGTTCATTTATTTGTGATATTGGTGTGTCAGAGAAATATAATGAGGTGAAGATCAGTATTAATTCGGAAATGACAGGATAATGGACACGGAGACTGACTGTAGTAACTTTTATTCTGTTAAGTGTGCAAGCTTAAATATAAAAATAAACACTAACGTCTAAAGGCATTGTATGATCATAAACGATTAAAATTAACCACAAGTTCGGTGTTTATGATCACGAAGGCTTAAATTTAACCATAACCAAAATTCTTATTGGACATACGTACTAAAACCAATTGCATGTAAACAATATTCCGAATCTAATAGAAACATTTTTAATATTTTAATATATTCACCCCCCCCAAAAAAAACAACAACAACAAACAAACAAGGAATGTAAGTATGTTCCAAAATAAAGCCAGCGCTCCTGAAGCAGTGAAACTCATAAGAAACCGAGATAGAAGAATTATGGGATGGTGGAACTAGCTAGTTAGGAAAGTAAAGTAAGTTGAACAAAAAGAGACGTGAGCGTGGTTTTCTAAATCCTATTCAAATGGGAATAGGTGTATCCTATCAGTTAGGGTACCCGTACTGTGAATCTAACGAATCATGGGTCCACGACCCGTTGCCACACAAACGCGTCCCTAATTTTGAACTGATAGCGTAGGAGGAAGACATCTAGTGAACAGCACCCATTACTAATTCTTAGGCTAATCTTGCTTAATCGAATAGTGGGATTTGATTGTCACTCTTATAGCGCACCCATGGTCCTGAAGTGAGGAGTGTGTTTTTTCGGCAAAGGGCCTCAAACCATTAACTCACGGATTCATATCCTGAACATGCTAGACCACGAGCTGCTCAGTAGTATTAAGGATGTATGAAATTTATTACATTTTGTGTTTACTTCTGTTGACGTGGTTGTTTTAACTCTTTGTATTAAATACATGGGCTGAATATTGTTATTACTTTCAAACGAAACGTTTACTTACTGACTGAACCGGGTGTGGCTTAATAATTAACATGCCAGACTATGAATTTGAGGGTTCGCGTTTCGCTACAGCAAAAATCGAAGTACTTACTTTGGGGCCGTGAGTGCATTATAAGAGTGACAGCCAAATCCGATAACTCGATTAAAGTGGCTCAAAATGGCGGTGGGTGTTGTTGACTAGTCGTCTGCTTTCTAATTTATTTCAGTATTAGAGACAGCTCTTGCAAATATCCCTTGTGTAACTTTACGCGAACATCGAAACAAAGAAACCTTACAGGGGTTTAGAAAAGAATGGTAATTTCTACTGGTTATACTATCAGTATTGTAAACAAATCTATCATAAAGCTAATTTGTATCTTAATATTTTGTTATATTTTCTTACCTCAAAGACCCGACGTGGGCAGGTGGTTAGGGTGCTTGACCCGCAATCTGAGGGTCGAGGGTTCCAATCCCCATTCCACCAAACATGCTCGCCCTTTCAGCCGGTGGGGGG
>NW_013670003.1:9590-19123 GCF_000517525.1 Limulus polyphemus
CTTCCCTCTAGTCTTACACTGCTAAATTAGGGACGGCTAGCGCAGATAGCCCTCGTGTATCTTTGCGCGAAATCCATAACAAACAAACAAACTATAAAATATACTGTTGTTACAGGTTTGGTTTGCAGTGATACTATAGCTACTGAGATGTCAAGTTAAATCAAGAACAAAAAAGTGTGTTACAAATAGTAGAAGATTTAACGAATTTAAACAGTAACTGAGGCAGTAATAGAGAGTCATAACGATAATGTTACTTGGTAAGGTTGGTTTCGAGATTGACTAAGTTTATCAGATTCAGACTCCAATGGGATAAAATATTTCGAATAACATATGAGTGAAAGCAAAGGAGAATATACAATAATAACATGTCAGCCAGACAGTGTAGGAGCTTCGTAAGGCTCCCTTACCCTGAGAATATACAATAATAATATGTCAGCCAGATAGTATAGGAGCTTGGTAAGGTTCTCTTACCCTGAGAATATGTAATAATATGTCAGCCAGACAGTATATGAGCTTGGTAAGGCTCCCTTAGCCTGGGAATATGTAATAATACGTCAGCCAGACAGTATAGGAGCTTGGTAAGGTTCTCTTACCCTGAGAATATGGAATAACATGTCAGCCAGAGAGTATAGGAGCTTGGTAAGGCTCCCTAAGCCTGAGAATATGTAATAATATGTCAACCAGACAGTATAGGAGCTTGGTAAGCTCCCTAAGCCTGAGAATATGTAATAATATGTCAGCCAGACAGTATAGGAGCTTGGTAAGGCTCCCTAAGCCTGAGAATATGTAATAATATGTCAGCCAGACAGTGTAGGAGCTTGGTAAGACTCCCTAAGCCTGAGAATATGTAATAATATGTCAGCCAGACAGTACATGAGCTTGGTAAAGAATGAGATTGAAGATTTATCCTTACCCCATCTATGAGCTCTCGAATCATCCCATTCCATTCTCCATGCTTGTTCTTTTTCCCATAAGTTTTATCTCCTACTTCTTTGATCTCGTATTTGAATCCTCGAATCTTTGAAATCTCTCGAATCAAGTCCATACAGTAACCATCATATCGATCATTCCCTGTCAGAGCTTTATTACGATCTTCTTTAAGTATAATGTAGGGGGCGCTCTAGACGAAACACTTCTATTAGACTTCCATCAAATATAGAATAAAAATATAAGCAATAAAAGATAATTACGTTGCATTATAGACAATAATCTTCGGAATAACGTTTCTGAACATTATTAAATCTATGTATTACATAATTTATGATATTGAGAATATTAAAGTCAAGTAAAATTCCAGTGTTTTTGACGTTAATAGAATACACACGTTTACATGTAAACATCAATTATATTAAAATCGCAAAAAAATTAATTTCAAATTGTCATTTCCAGCCTCAACAGTGATCATACTTTAGTAATCTTTGTATAGAGGTTTTTGTATTGAATTCAACCTAATATCTGTCTAGAACTTCCATTACTATTAAGGGGGTTTGAATACTTCACAAAACTGTTGTTCAGTACCGGTTCTTTTTGGAATACCAACAAGTGAAACACCGTTTCTCTTTTAAAAACCCGTACAGAATTCTGTAATTTTCTATTTTCTCGCAGTTCAATTGTGTAGGGCAAAAAGGGGGCAGTTAACTTCCAGAAAACTTTACACTAAATATACAGTGAGGCCAGATCCTGTTAAAGGTGAATACCTGTACTTAACATTATAGTAGATACACTGTGAGGCCAGGTCCTGTTAAAGGTGAATACCTGTACTTAACTTTATAGTAGATACACTGTGAGGCCAGGTCCTGTTAAAGGTGAATACCTGAACTTAACTTTATAGTAGATACACTGTGAGGCCAGGTCCTGTTAAAGGTGAATACCTGTACTTAACTTTATAGTAGATACACTGTGAGGCCAGGTCCTGTTAAAGGTGAATACCTGTACTTAACTTTATAGTAGATACACAGTGAGGCCAAGTCCTAGTAAAGGTGAATACCTGTACTTAACTTTATAGTAGATACACAGTGAGGCCAAGTCCTAGTAAAGGTGAATACCTGTACTTAACTTTATAGTAGACACACAGTGAGGCCAGGTCCTAGTAAAGGTGAATACCTGTACTTAACTTTATAATAGATACACAGTGAGGCCAAGTCCTGGTAAAGGTGAATACCTGTACTTAACTTTATAATACATACACAGTGAGGCCAGGTCCTGTTAAAGGTAAATACCTGTACTTAACTTTATAATACATACACAGTGAGGCCAGGTCCTGTTAAAAGTAAATACCTGTACTTAACTTTATAATAGATACACTGTGAGGCCAAGTCCTGGTAAAGGTGAATACCTGTACTTAACTTTATAATACATACACAGTGAGGCCAGGTTCTGTTAAAGGTAAATACCTGTACTTAACTTTATAATACATACACAGTGAGGCCAGGTCCTGTTAAAGGTAAATACCTGTACTTAACTTCATAATACATATACAGTGAGGCCAGGTCCTGGTAAAGGTAAATACCTGTACTTAACTTTATAGTAGATACACAGTGAGGCCAGGTCCTGTTAAAGGTAAATACCTGTACTTCTTTAAAGAAATTTCACCACTGCTCCTAATGAAGTGGTTTTAATAAATTCTTCTTCCTGATTACTGGGTTTCATTGCTTTCATATTAACATATCAGCCTAGCCTGACAGATGTGCCAGCGATTTATTTAAACTGTCTTACTCAGTTCCTAACATTTTGTGCACTCTATGATATGCAGTTTTAAGATAGCACATATTTTTAATGCATCTTATGAAAGTAATTAAAAATAATCACCTAACTTACAAGAAGGGTTGTCACGATAAGTGTCTTATTCTTCAGCGACTGTATGGCTTCTTCATAAGCCTTGGAAAAGTTCCCTGTCATGTTAATTCCTGATCGTGGCCTCCACTTCCCAATCTAAAAGAAACAATTTCCAAACTTGAATCAACAGCAAACAGTCAGTAATCAGTAATATAATATAATTTAAGAAACCTGGCGTAAGAAAATACCTAATACCTCCGACTTGGGTTTAGGGAGTGGGGAGTTGATATACAAAATATACTGGGTAATAACATCTTTTATCATCCCGTTTGACCAATCGCTATCTGGTTCAGGTATTAGTCTTATAATGCTTTAGATAAATGAGAACCAAGGCAGAAATTGATTGGTTCTGAGACATTACAAAATATATATGCTCGAGTTTGATTGGATAACCAAAGCCATATTGTAGGTGAATAGAAGTAGGAAATATTTGATTGAATCTCGACTTCACGAAACCGACGTTTGATTCTGAATGATATGACCCTAAGTCAGTAGCGTACTAAGGGGGATGAGAGGGGAGCACCATCGGAAGAGTTGAAATACCAGTACAAGTTTTCAAACCAAATGAAAAATTCGCCAAAGTAAGAAAAAAAATGTTAAAACTATTACAACAACTTAATGTTAATTTCCACTATAAAATACATTTTTATTGGCAATACAAAATTTTCAAACGAAAAATTAAATATTTGATAAAAATTACATCGAAAGGCGAACGCTTGTTGACCTTCAGTCATCAGTTTGTTGAGCATAGCCAGCCGGGTGCAACTAACATTCCAAGACTAGTGCACTTGACACTCTGACTCTACATACATGAGGTATGTTTCATTAAATAATTATGATAGAGCATAAAGTGGTAGTGTTTATAACAATATCATGGTACTTAAACGAATGTCCAGTAATTTTTGACAATGTGGTATGTGATGTTTAAGTGTTTATAAATGCATCGTCTGATGTTATAGAAACTCGTGTTCATGAATGGTGGTCCCTCTTCTGAGACAATGGATTAAATTATGTCAATCTTCGCTGTTATTCAGCCAAACACTTTGGTTGTTGCAACAGAAGAAGAACTTCGGAAGTATATTCCAAATTTGACGCAGATTTTCGATGAATTCTCTTATATCAATGTGGAAATTGGACGACTTCGGAGGCATTTGGAAGCTGCTAAAATCAGTGTTGAAGAGGCAAAGAAATGGACAACATTACAGTTTGTGGAGTTTATTCTGAAATGTAATTTTTGTGAATCTCTACCAAGCTTGTCACTGTGTTTGAGTTTCTTTTTGACTGTCTGTGTATCTATTGCTTCATATGAAAGAAGTTTTTCGAAATTGAAATTGATAAAAAATTTCTTTCTCTCGACCATGAATCAGACAAGATTGGCAAATCTGGCTTTACTTTCAATTGAACATGAATATGCAAAGAAGGTGAATTTTGATGAGGTCATTGATCAATTTGCAGAAATTAGGGCTCAAAAGTAGGGACTGTAAATCCTCTCTATTTACCTTTGAATAAAAAGGCTTAGCGTTGAGACTGGATTTTCTGCGGTTTTTTGAAGAAAATAAAATGCGGTATTACCTGTTCACTGAATTTTTAATGTCCTGCATTTTTCTTATTTCTAGTTTGCTTATGACAATATTGTACTGTTTAAAAATCTACTTGCAAATATAATATATTATCTGTGTGTTTAAATTTTAAAATTATTTATGGGGGGGGGTCCAAAGGAATGGTCCGCCTCGGGTGCCAAATACTTTAGGTACGCCTCTGCCCTAAATAAATATTTTTGTTATTATTATTACGCAAAAGGAATTGAAGTATAGTGCAAACATATTTTTCTGTATAAAAAAATTATGTGTAGCTCCAGAGAGACCTGACTATTTTACTGTCTCGATGTTTCGATTTTAAGATTTCTTTATGCAGAAGCTCCAGTCACAAAGTCAACCATATAAAGAAACAAAAAGTAAAATTTAAAAAATAGGAGAACAACCAACATAACTCACATAATTTCTACGTAAAACACGAGTGAGAAATACGTTGTTGCTTGTTGAAACAGAAGTAAAAATAATTGGTTCCGCAAGGTGACATTTTTCCTGTGGTTATTGGACATTTTTTGTTGGAAGACGTACAGTGTGAAATTATAAGTTTTAGCTCGAACAGTGTCTTATGCGAATTTGGGCTAAGTGGTCAGATCAAAAACCCTTGGCTAAATGGTCAGATTAGATACTCTTGGTTAAATGGTCAGATTAGAGACCTTTGGCTAAATGGTCAGATTAGAGACCCTTTGTTAAATGGTCAGATTAGAGACCCTTTGTTAAATGGTCAGATTAGAGACCTTTGGCTAATTTGTCAGATCAAAAACCTGACGGACCGGCATGGTCAGGTGGTCTGAGGGTCGAGGGTTCGAATCCCCATCTCACCAAACATTCTCGCCCTTTCAGCCGTGGGGGCATTATAATGTGACGGTCAATCCCACTATTCGTTGGTAAAAGAGTAGCCCAAGAGTTGGCGGTGGGTGGTGATGTAGCTGCATTCCCACTAGTCTTAAATTGCTAAATTAGGGACCGCTAGTGCAGATAGCCCTCGTGTAGCGTTGTGCGAAATTCCAAACAAACAATCCTTGGACATGAAGTATAGACCTCTCAAAGCCTGATTATAAATGAAAGCGTTAAAACAAACAGAATTCGGTAAACTCTGACAGAAACTAAGCACCAGCTATTTTCTATGTTTAAAACTGTTTAGTTCTGTTATTTTCTTGTGTGTACTAACTTCGTTTTGGACATAATCGGTCTCGTATTTGTAAGTCTATTTTGTGATATATTTTTCTTTATGCGAACCAATTTTAAATCGCATACGATACATTAAATTTAGAAGTTGTCCACTAATTGCTGTTTATAGATCTAAGTACCTCTTTCAGTCCTTGCTGGGTCAGCTGTAGAATCTTCAAATTAAAATCCGAACGGAAACCGTACTTATCAAATTTCACGTTTCCTGTTAAGCCATTGACGCTGATCTAAAATTGGAATACCGAAAAAAAACCCATCATAACTCATCTTCAATAATCTTCCAAATAGTGCTTGTCATAGAAACGGACGACGAAAATATTTAATTTTCGATAAAGTATTACACACTAAAGCAACATTAAAAAAATAGGATATATATATATATATCTAGAGGTATGATTAAAGTTAAAAAAAAATCTAAAAAAAATGCTTTTTTCTCACTTCTACCACTTTTATCGACAATGTAAAAAACAAAATTGAGGTTAATACTATTTTCCATACCTTTTAGTTCCAAATATAAAACATCTGAAAATAATAAGACACCAAAAGCAAGTAACAAAAATATACCTGTCGCATTTTATTAATAATATCTCTTCCGTAAGTCCAAGGTTGTTCTGTTTGACAGGAAATTGCGGGAACGACGATCTTTCGGTTAGTTTTGTCAAGGTCACGCAGAGCAGCAGAAAAAAGCTTCACAGCGTCATACATCAGCGCCACATCAGTCTGAAAAGTGAACTATTTATTTATAATAAAATACTTTCAGTTCATAAAAACGATATGATCGCCGTCCACAGATTTTTACTTTGTTTTTATAATCATTCGATAAAACGATACTTTGTTTGTTTTGGCGCACAGCTATACAATAGGATATATGCAGGTTTTCCACCATGGAGAATCGAACCCCGTATTTCAGCGTTGCAAGTACTAACAGCTACCGCTAGTTTTATGCTTCATCGTTGGATGTCGCCATTAAGGCAGTGTACTGCTTATTGTTACCATCACAACCAATTCAAAACTCCTCCCATTTTTAAATAATTCAAAGGTATTCACATTATTTCTTAAACCTGAATTTTAATGTTAGTCTGGACAAAACTTTGCAAGTTATAAGTATATCTACATATCTATACTTCAGTATTGAGGCGGTACTGTGCCCAGTCTTAGAAAGGACATTGACCTGTTGGAAAGGGTTTAGAGGAGGGTACTACGATGGTATCTAGAATGAAAAGGTTGTCATACGCGAAATGGTAAGATCTCTGAATTGCTTTCCCTTGAAAAACAACAACAAACAAATAAACAAAGAGTTTGAGTGGTTCTGATTGAGGTATTTAAGATTCTCAATTGATAATGTTGATGAATCATCTTTTTTCTTACTTAATGATGAGAAAGGACTAGGGAACACAAATATAAATTTTGGCAGGGTATGAGCCATCTTCTGCTAATGCAGTTTTATTTTTCTAGCAGGGTAGGTGGTCTTTATAATGAGTTGCATTCAGATGTGGTGGATGTAGTAAATTCAAGGTAGTTTAAAGGAAGGCTTGATAAATAAGGATTGGCTTTGGTTGTTTTTTCAAGTTTAAGTTAATGGTTGGGACGGCCTAGGTAGACTAACATATCACTTTGTTCTCTAAATTTTATGTTGTCTTATAGAGTGCTATTATTGTAAGCTATATTAGCTAGAGGGGATATCACGATAAGATCAAGTAAGTCATAAATAGAATATTCGGGAACTTAGTGATCAAGAGATTTTGTGAAGTGTCTAGAAACTAGGCTAGAGGTATACGTACGAGAACACAGTGAATGACTATTGAGTTGCTTGAGTGTTTTGCTTTTAGCTAGTAGTTACTCAGCACGTTTTTGTTGTTGGTAGTATGCAATTTCAGTGAAGTATTTGGATCAGTGTTAGCTAAATCTTTTATGCAGTTACTTGTCCGATCAGCTGTGGAAATGTACAGAAAGTTTATTCATTAGTCTTAGTATAGTTATAGTGGTATTTCTGTTTGAACGACATTTGTAAACGTAGGCCTACAAAGTACAAAAGTGTACAGGCGTGTAGAAACGTTCAGGAAAAATAAACTAATTTGTCATCTTCACATTGACTGGACTTCACCTAATATTTTAAAAGAACCCGTCCAAAGAGAGAACAACAATAACATAGGTATGGAAATGATATATATCTAGTGATATTAAAGTAACATTATATATTGTTGTGTCAGCGAGGTCACGTGACTAGTATCACGCCACGTCCTTCTCGATTCTTCGTGAATTATCGGGAGACTACTAGATTGGGGGTAGTCTGGTATATATAAGACGTTCACAACGTGACGGAACAATGAGTAATTGAACGGAGTATTGTTGAAGTCGAGCTCGTGAGACGTGAGTCATAACGTTTGTTATAGCGCGACTGTTGAAATTAAGTGTATCGCAAAGTTATATTCAGAAAAAATAAACCAGTTTTATTTAAGAAAGGACTTGTGTCGCTAAAGTTTCGTCGGAACGAATTTACGGAAAATTAACTAACGAACGGAGACGTAACAATATATATCGACAGACCACAATGAAATCACTACGCCGCTGTTTACTCTCCGTAATTATTCAACCTTTCTACGAACTATCTGAAAGGCGCTTACGAATCATAGACTGAGAATCGCTGAACTAAGACATAATGTTACGTATCTGCTCGTTTGATAATTTCCCGTAAAAATTCTTTCCGAGAAACTTCAACGATACGAGTCCTTTCTTAATTAAAACTAGTTTATTCTCTCTGGTTACAAACTTTGTAATACACTTAATTTCCACAGTCACTTTAACTTAAACACACGCTATAATTCACAACGATTCACGCATTTTACTTACGGTCACTACCGCTCAATTGACTCAATTATCTGTCTCTATCTCTCTATCTGCTATCCAATTCCGAATAATCGTCTCGCTTTATCTGGCGCGCTTATATACAGGAAAAGAGGGCGTTTAGTAAATACTGGATTATTCGTGATATCCCCCGATCCTTCTAGAAACTCATCACGTGTTACCAGCCTCACGTGACTTCCGCTGTCGAACAATAACAAAGGTACTACGCGTGGTTAAGTAAAGTACTTTTTTATTGGAGAGAAATACGTTGATGTTACAGAAATATCTGCCTTACGATTCACAGGATTCCTATGTACAGATTTAGAGCCATTTCAAGTAACTGATAATGAGTTATGCACATATTTAAAAACTCGTCTAACGAAAGCTTTTACTTAAGTACTTCGTGTTCAGTATTTCACTCGCCTTGTCTATAAACCTTTCAGTTGACAGAACATAAACAATAATCTAATAACACAGAGAAAAATATGTGATACGAGTCCAACAAGTGGAAGACGAGTCGCGTCATCTAACACAGTGAAAAAACAGCCATTATTCTAGAAATAAGGCCTTTACACTTAGTAAACGATACACCCACACACACAAGCACTAGAATATCAAAATTTCTATGCTATGAAACATCTTACATTCTCGGTAAAGTCTGAGTTTCTAAGCTACTTTTACATGTAAAGAAAACGTAGTTAACGGTTACTTTGTGTACAGGTTAACGGATACTTTGTGTACAGGTTAACGGATACTTTGTGTACAGGTTAACGGTTACTTTGTGTACAGGTTAACGGATACTTTGTGTACAGGTTAATGGATAATTAGTGTACAGGTTAACGGATACTTTGTGTACAGGTTAACGGTTACTTTGTGTACAGGTTAACGGTTACTTTGTGTAAAAGTTAATGGATACTTTGTCTACAAGTTAACGGATACTTTGTGTAAAAGTTAATGGATACTTTGTCTACAAGTTAACGGATACTTTGTGTACAGGTTAACGGATACTTTGTGTACAAGTTAACGGATACTTTGTGTACAAGTTAACGGATACTTTGTGTACAAGTTAACGGATAC
>NW_013670003.1:19972-23043 GCF_000517525.1 Limulus polyphemus
ACGTTAACGGATACTTTGTGTACACGTTAACGGATACTTTGTGTACAGGTTAACGGATACTTTGTGTACAGGTTAACGGATACTTTGTGTACAAGTTAATGTATACTTTGTGTACAAGTTAATGTATACTTTGTGTACAAGTTAATGGATACTTTGTGTACAATTTAATGGATACTTTGTGTACAATTTAATGGATACTTTGTGTACAAGTTAATGGATACTTTGTGTACAAGTTATTTTGTATCATTATAGTTGATGAGAATAACTCAGGTTATGCTGTTTCATGTGCAGATAATAATATGTCAAATAATACAAAATTAACAATAAAAAAGTTCTAAAAATACCGTACAAATATTACTATTAAGTAACATAATAACAACAATTAACACAAGAGACGAAAACGTATAGTTTATACGGTTTGCGGGGAAATTAAAACACGTTTATAAAGGGGAGTGGGTTGCCATAAAAAAAAATGTTTGCGCACCTCTGCCTGAATGGAAGCTAATGGTATAGATGTCACTTGCATGTGTTGTTTCATGTTTTAATGGACACCAAGGTATAGAGTAACGTGATGTTACAACATCAAGAGATGTCACAAACCCTGGTAACTTGCATATGTTGTTTCATGTTTTAATGGACACCAAGGTATAGAGTAACGTGATGTTACAACATCAAGAGATGTCAGAAACCCTGGTAACTTGCATATCTTATTTCATGTTTTAATGGACACCAAGGTATAGAGTGGCGTGATGTTACAACATCAAAAGATGTCAGAAACCCTGGTAACTTGCATATGTTGTTTCATGTTTTAATGGACACCAAGGTATAGAGTAACGTGATGTTACAACATCAAGAGATGTCGGAAACCCTGGTCACTTGTATATGTTGTTTCATGTTTTAATGGACACCAAGGTATAGAGTGTCGTGATGTTACAACATCAAGAGATGTCAGAAACCCTGGTCACTTGCATGTGTTGTTTCATGTTTTAATGATCACTTACAAGTTAAAGACGAAAATATATTTGACTAGAACTACTAAGTTTTGTAGAAAATAACTTGTAAAGGAAACTGAAACACAAATCCAATAAACAATGAATGGTTTACTAAACAAACTTTATCAAAATCTGAGGAGCGATAACTTACCAAATTACCAATAACATCCTTTACAATATGAGACATATATGGACTATATTTTTCAGTCCGCCTAAACAACGTATTTTTATTGCTAGATGTTTTAACAAAGTATAATATTTTTACTTTTAACGCTGGCTTTGAGTTCTCTTTGTCCAACCCAGGATATCCTGTCTTCCAGTTACGAAGGAAGTTGATGTACTGTTGTCCGTTCTCGTCCACTAAACTGAACGCCGAGATGTTAGTGCCACCATATTGGAAGTCTTTCAAGTCGATGGTGTGAAGGTCCTAAAGTAATTTAATAATTATTCCATGATCAGAATCATTGACATTCCTAACCGATCCGTTAAAATGTAAAATAAAAATTCAACCAAGTCATTGTTCAAGTACGTAATGATATAACGAGCATCTCAATCACTATTGGATCCCAGCCACCCTGGTGAGCTTTGGTTTGTTTGTTTGTTTGTCTGGAATGAAGCACAAAGCTACACAAAGGGCTATCTGTGCTCTGTCCACCACGGGTATCGAAACCCATTTTCTAGCGTTGTAAGTCCGCAGACATACCGCTGTGCCACTGGAGGGCAATGTGAGCTTTGGTATTGAGCGAAAGGCCTCGTAAATACAGGATATAGAAGATATAGTGTGGTTGACATGTTATTACATTATTCTTTACTTTCACTCACTAGCTATTATAATCAACACGATTACATAGTACGTAAGCCTTACACACGAAAAAAACAACAACACGTGTTTTAGAAAACCTTTTTAATTTAATAATTAATTAACAAGGGCTATCTGCACCTAATTACTATAGACTAGCCAACAGCACCCACTGTCAACTTTTGGGCTACCTTATAATGGGATTTGACCTTCACTCCTATAACACACACAAAGTCCAAAAATGCGGAGCGTGATTTGTTACAATGGGACGCTAACTATTGACTCTTGTACTCAGTCTGGCTTTCCAATCAATTGGCTATGCCCGACCCAAATATGTTTTCAATTTTATGAATTGTTACAAGTCAAATTATTAAAAAATAATATCCCATCCTATTACTAGTAAGGACAATTCACTGCCGAACACAAGATTATCTTGTAATTTTAAAATCTGGTTTTTTGAACACTAGGGAAGTTTGGAAGAAAAATAACTGAGTATGTAGAAACCATGGATTTTATATAGCTCCATTAAATTGAATTATGAAATGTAAATATGAATATAATTTGATATTATCCACAAATATAGATCAATTGACTGTATTTTTATATAGCGTTTTTTTTTTGTTCACTCCTACCTCTCAGTGGCACAGCGGTAAGTCTACGGACTAATAACGCTAGAAACTGGGTTTTCGATACTCCTGGTGGGTGTAGCACAGATATCCCATTGTCTAGCTTTGCGCTTAACTACAAACGAATTTTTTCTCTCCTGAAACAGGTCACAAATTTTATATGTTTAACAACACGAATTATCAAACTAGAAAACCAAGTATTCTGAGCGGGAAATACGACTTTATTCAAAAACATAAATTGATTGGTAGTCTAAATTTTATTACGACGTTTCTTTTCACCCTTCAAGAAGGAGAGTTTGTTTTCGGAAAGCGCTCGGGCCTTGTTCTTAGTAATATACGAATATTTCACCCAAATAACGACTTACAAACACGCATACTTGTGTAGATTAATTCCCACTAAGAACCAGGTAGCAAGTGGTTACAGTTAGATGTGACAAATTTTGGGTAAACTTTCATATCATATTTACTGACTGGCAAGGTAAGTTTGAAGAATGAAGTAATTCTAATAACTCCCCAAAAGACTTGAATACAAGAAAGGAAACAACGCCTCTGTAGCTACAAAGAAGTTTATGGAAATGTTTTGAACGTTCGTAAGTGTCAACGACGGTTCAGCAAATTTCATTCAGGTGACTTTAGCCTCAAAAACTGTGATGA
>NW_013670003.1:23823-30428 GCF_000517525.1 Limulus polyphemus
ATATAAGCTTTTTGGGTTTTTCATCCTCCCAAAAAAAAGTGACATTAATTTCTTGACGACCTAATAGCATTGTCTGTTGTATGTTTATGTGTCTATTTCGCAGGGTGTGGATGGATCTTCACCAGAATTGGTATGGAGGTTCATCAGGTCCATGCGGGGATACATATAACTTTTCAGTTTTGCCTTTTGCGTTTTTTTTTCTATGGGCTTTTTACCACTACTTCGCCCCCTGTTGATGCACCTTCACCAAATTTGTCATGAAGGTTTGTTGAGTACTCGCGGAAATACATGGAAATTTGCGGTTTCACATTTTGTGTTTCACAGTTCTTATGGGCGTTTTTACAGTTACATATAAGGGAAAAACTTATCATGTCCTAAAATAACTTTTCATTAATAATGAATTTACATAACGGGTACTCCAGGTGGTAGATAACGTGACACGTAACTGGTAAACTAAGCTGATCTGATAAGAAAAGATAGTTACAGCTCGACCGCATACTGAAGAGAAACGAATGAACGAAGAAGAGATTCAGGGTTAACTATATAATTCTTGAAGTCATATGTTAAATGTCTTTGAATAAAAGCATCATTTCAACTTACATGTTCATACAAGACAAGGATACCTCGAAAAATATATTATTTAATCAATTGCCATTATAAATGTTAAAATATAAATTGAAAACAAAACTGAAACCAAAGGAAACTTACCAGAGACGTAAGGAAATAATTGTGATATTCTGACATCATGTCGACTTGCTGGGCCTACAAATGACATAAAATAGTTTATTATATACGTGATTACTACACGTATGAACAGTACACTATCACCAAGACTATATTAAGACACTAAACAGATATACGTAATTAGACCCATAATTATATTTAAAATACAAAATACACTAAATAATTATATTTCAAATATAAAACACACTAAATAAATATACTTAATTAGACCCATAATAATTATTTTTTTGTTAATTAAAAACCCTTTTTTCTAAACCCAAATGTAATACAAATACATTAACAGTTTCATTACTTATTTGTCCACCCAACAACGTTTATAATTATGCACGAAAAAAACAATGGTATATTGTCTAGAATATTAATAAGACTTTTCACGAGAATAACTGACATGAGTGATTTAGAAGCCTCTCCTTATATAAACCCACAATTATAGTTTTGTATTAAAAAATCTTAGATGAAACCAAACATTTTCTAAAGGCGAACCTGTTGTTTTCAGTGGGAGAAGGATGCTTCCCCGAAGAAGGCTATTTAACCTTTTAAACGGCCCGGCATGGTCAGGTGGTTAGGGCGCTCGACTCGCAATCTGCGGGTCGCGGGTTCAAATCCTCGTCACACCAAACATGTTCACCCTTTCAGCCGTGGGGGCGTTATAATATGATGGTCAATCCCACCATCCGTTGGTAAACAAGTAGCCCAAGAGTTGGTGGTGGGTGGTGATGACTAGCTGCCTTCTCTCTTGTCTTACACTGCTAAATTAAGGATGGCTAGCGCAGATAGCCCTCGTGTAGCTTTGCGCGAAATTCAAAACAGAGAAACAAACAAGAACCTGTCGATAGCGCGAGGTTTTTTAAATATTTTTTGGTTATCCATTTGACAACCTTCATCTAAAGGTAGCAGTGGGTGATCACTTACTTGTTTTAAAACAGTTCGAATCTTTTCAGAAGGGACGTCAATGATGAAGTTTTTCACCCCAGCTCTTCCCAATTCCTTGATAATCTTTCGGTACTCACGTCCTTGTACAAATTGCTTGACTATCACTCTGCGTTTACGGATAGAAGGATCTTTCAGCAGTTCCTGGAGACGGACTAACGCTATTGAACAGAACGAGGAATATTTAAATAATAATTACTGAAGTCAGTATAACTTAAACAAATGAATTCGTATATCTTACTGACTTTTAGTCGTAGTCAGCTAAACCATGTTTTAAGCAATATTTTTAATGTTTAATTTGTTTGCTAGATAGAGAAAGCTGCGGGTCATAATGATGCAGAGATCTGGCGAAATGTGTAGAATAAGAGTTAGTTATAAGTAATAGTGGTGAACAGTGAATGAGTAAGAACAGAGAGAGTTGCTTTTCTAGTCGATAAAGTGAATTAGTCTGTGTATTTGGATCTGTGTTTGCTATCACGCTTATTGAGTTACTTTGTACAAGTAAGTTGATTTTACGTTAATACTAGTATTTGTACAAAGGTTTGAACGCCATTTGTAACGTAGGCCTACAACAATTTACGACAGTGTACAACCACAATCTCGTAGAAATGTTAAAGGAGGAAATAAACTAATATACGATTGTTATGCGAACTGGACGCTGAATTATTTTCCCCGGATAATTTAAAAGAACCTGTCCACGAAAGAACAACGTTATTACAATAGCAATGATCAAATTGATTTTATAATCCAATAACAAACTTACGAAAATATCAATATAAGACCTTGTTATTAACTGCAAAATTATTTAAGTTCTCACCTTCATTCTCTTCGTACACGATCGCGAATGATTTCCAGTTCTTATGCTTTACATAATCGTAATAGGCCTTGCTTAGCGACGTTGTATAGGGAAACAAGTTGACGGAATGATTGTCACCGTAAGTACGAAAATCCCACCGGATTTCGACGTGTGGCACGTGCATAGCGTCACAAAACGACTGGACCGTAGAACTGGACTCTTCTGATTGTGGACCAAAAATGGCTGCTACTCCTTTCTCAAGAAGATCACACACTACAAGTAAAAATAAAGAATGGTTTGGAACATCCCAAAAACCTAACTTCATCGCTTAAATGTCAAAACTACAGTAACGTACCATAAAGAACGATCAAATTACTTCCAAGTCTGTTCTGTTTGCTTCTACAGTTTCCAATTTACCAGTAAAACACTGCCCTTGTGATTCAGAGCTAAAAAAATCGACTTAATGTAGGGAGCTGTAATTTCTTACACTCGGTTGACGTATTTGAACACACCTGATTAATTTATTCTAATTCTGCCTAAAATAATTTGAATTTGAGGGCAGGCTGGTAGTGATTCTGATGGGTAATAAAATCGAATTGGGTAAACGCGCGCCCCACGCTTGGTATTGCTGGCGCACAAAAATATATAATAAAAAAAGGGAAACAAAGGTATCATAGATTAATTTACTCTACTCATGACTAAAAGAATTTCAAGTGGCGCGGCTATCGAGGATTCCCTCTTGTTATCGTATAAACTTAAAACATTTATATTGTATAGTTATCATTTTGTCAATCAAACACAAACGATATCTCACGATTAGCAGAAACTACTAAGACGAAGGTCCGTAAAAGTAACCTTTGCCTACTGACAGGGGTGAAATTCTGCCGGTACTCACCGGTACTGAGTACCACCGGAACATATTTTTAAGGCGGTACTAGTGCTATGATTGATTTGAGCTGCTTTTTGTCGTTTTCCATATTTACACGTAGATTAAAAAAACAACAACAACAACAACAAAAAAAAAAAACAAAACAAACAAAAACAGGTCCACTTCACCCACCTGAGTACCTCTACTTTTTTATTTTTATTTTTCCCCTGCCAACTGACGTCAACAATACGTATGAGAATGTGTAAAGAAACGCTTAGAATTGCTAAGCAGAATACTAGAAGTATCAGATATTTGATTTTTTTTTACCTTTTTTGGAAGCCTGGAAACTATCCTGATGTTCAAGCTGTTCGATAATGGATGAGAGTCGGAAGTTGGAGAGTCGGAAAGATTCGGAGTTCATGCTGTCTACCGCAGTATTGAAGGCTGTCAGCAGCGTATCGTCTCCGGTTTCGAACATGGCACCTATAATGTGTCAGAGTTAGAATTCATATCTTTGAAGCCCCCCCAGTGGCAAAGCAATATGTCTATGGGCTTACACCATTAGAAACCGGGTTTCGATACCCATATTGGCCAGAGTCCTTTGTGCAGCTTTATGCTTAACAACAAACAAACAACAAGAACAACATATTTTTGAATTTTATCGCACGAATGATACCTGATGTGCACTTGGGCTAACCAATCAGGGGTCCATAGGATTCAGATATAGCTGTCCCTAATTTTAAACTACTGACCAGGAGGAAGAGAGCTAGACAACAGCACTCGCCGCCACAAGCTTTGCCCTGCTCTTTCAACCGAATAACGGGATGATTAACTGCCACTTAACGAACGCTCGCAGTTGAAAGTGTGTAGCGTGTTGAATATTGCCATGACTTGCATGCAGAACCCTCCGATATTCAACCCGGAACATTGACCACCAGACCATGTGTGTAAATCAGGAAAACATCTCCAGAACAATAAAATGTTTCCATGGTTTATTTCAAAGACTTCAGAATAAGAGTCTGTCTCAGCAGCATATTATTTTTCTAAACTCTTTCAAAACAACAACAACGTCAAGAAACGACAATAAAAAATAACACATTTGTTAGAACACAAAGATGTTTTCCGTAAGCTAACAATGAAAACTGCGATTAATGTTATATGTTACAAGCAAAAGTATATTTTAGGCTGAAGTATACAAGAATCTATTTTCAGTATCAGTCGTTATAAGTTCTTATTATATTCGGCACAACGTTTAGATGAAGATACGTAAATATAACGTTTGCCTTTTGACGTCAACAATATGTATTTTAAGCCTATTTCACCATTCATAAAACACAAAAACAACAGCAAAAAATACGCATTTTTGTATTTGCCTTCATTTGTCCACAAAATTATATTAATTAAAATCAAAACAGCCCGTTTCTTATCATCTATTTGATCAGGCAATAGTAGCCCAAAGTTAGCGGTGGGTGTTGTTGGCTAGCTACCTTCCCTCTAGCCTATCATATCACAGTTTTGGACGGTTATGCATGACATTCTGAAACGATTTTGTTTGTTTGAAGTTAAGCACAAAGCTATATAGTGGACTATCTGTGCTCTGCCCACCACGGTATCGAAAACCGGTTTCTAGCGTTGTAAGTCCGCAGAAATACCACTGGGGGGCATTTTGAACAATGTTTGTATTGTTTTTGAATTTCGCGCAAAGCTACACGAGCGCTATCTGCGCTAGCCGTCCCTGATTTAGCAATGTAAGACTAGAGGGAAGGCAGCTAGTCATCACCATCCACCACCAACTCTCGGGCTACACTTTTACCAACTAATAGTAGGATTGACCATCACATTATAACGCCTCCACGGCTGAAAGGCTGAACATGTTTGGTGTGACGAGGATTCGAACCCGCGACCCGCAGATTGCGAGTCGAGCACCCTAACCACCTGGCCATGCCAGGCCATTTTGAACAAGAACAAACAAGAACAAAATCCTACTCAACATGACAAGATAACCATCCTCGGCTAAATTATGAATGATGTCTGTGCTGAAAACATGTATGACCTTTTTACATAAGGCATTCTGTGAAGTGATACCAATAACGTTTTAAGTTCTACTTTTATATTTTTAAACAACAATATTTACTTGTCATTTTATGTATTATTTATTACATCTCACATAATAAAACTAAGCTGGAATTGCAACATAAAATAAAAACACAATGTTCAACACTATGCCAGTAATTAGCCAACCAGTAGGCCTATGGCTCACATTTACAGGGCTGTTATAAAGCAAATCTAATGCTTGAACTACTGCTCTGCATTTTATCAGTTTAATGGTCATTGCCGCAATAATTTCCTTAACCAAGTTACGAATAATAATTAATAGGCCTACTTGTTTACATGCTCTAATGTTAATCAATGCCAAATTTGGGGCCCGCTTTCAGAGAATCCCCGTAAAAATGTTTTCGCGAAATGCTCGGGTTCTCTAAGGGTTTGGGTGAAAAGTTTTACCTTTGAGGAAACCTCGAGACCGAGACGATTCGTTTGGCACCATTTAGAAGTTGGTGATCCAGCAGTTCAAGAGAAGGGGTTAGGGGGAATCCTCAAGGAGTGAGGTGCAAATTTTTACTTTTGTGCAAACCTCGGGACTATTAATTTGGTACCTTATAGAAGTCGGTGCAACCAGCGGTTTAGGTGGAGTTACGTGACACACAGACACTGTATTTGTTTAATAGCCTTACATGTCTGGCTGCTGTTACAGAAACTAAACAAATACCTAATAATTAGAGACACCATTAGCACGTACTTAGTCAGGGGTGTAGTGCTGCCGAAGTGTACCCAAGCACCGCCACGGCACCTGAAATTGGAGCCAAGCCCCGACAGTTAAAAACTATCAATGTGTATGGAAAAAAGTTATTCAATTTACACCTGAAATTAAGTGTCTTTGATAATCAAATACTTAACCAACGGTTGCTTTTTTAGCTATTGGTGTTGGAAGGATGTGAAGTATGTAAAGTATTATAAGAATAATATTATTAATATTAATATTATAGTGCAGCTAGAATGATAGTAAATTAATAAGATATGCCATTTTAAAAATTGTTTTAATGTTAGCGATTTTTATTTGCTACACAATTGTTGTTTTTGCCTTGTTGCTTAATTTAAAGGAAATTGAGTGGCGTGTTTTCTCTCGCTACAGTGTGTGACGGATTCATTATTATATATTTATTTTAATATCAACGTTTGTTTAGAATAAATTTCTATTTAGAAACATAC
>NW_013670003.1:31150-36380 GCF_000517525.1 Limulus polyphemus
CTGTGATGGTAAATTGTTTTGGTGTTTGTATATTAAAACATTTTTGTGTTAAAAAAGAAAACTGTGGGGGTCAACCTTGTTGGCAAATATCATAAACTGACTATATATCGGCTTTTACTTAACTGCTAAATCTAAAGTACAATTTAACTACTAAATTTAAAATTATCATTTAACTCGATTTCAGACCTTTCGAAATTGTAATACGTAACAAGTGTATGTGTATTCAAATTGGTTTTGATATTAGTCTGAAATAATTAGTGTTTAATATATGTTCTTTATTTAAAATATACTAAAAAAATTGAAATTAACCATTGAGATCCTTACCCTTATGGTAACGACACACGTCCGAAAAATTTTGGCAGGGTTCAAGCACGCATATTTTTTTTTACTAGACGAGACAAGTAAAATTTGCGTAAATGGGCGGAATTACAGCTATTACGTCACACAAGTGAAATAATTGCACTTATTATATATTTAACCTCACAACCTGAAAATGTGCGATTGCAAAGTGTAATCCTATTAGTCGTTTGAAAGATTGAAGGTATGATTGGCTGTAAGAAATTGCTAAACGAATGCAAAAACAACGGTGGTAAAAATGCGTGTTAGTGTGATGAGTTTAAGATTAGACTAGACATATAGGCCTAGTAGTAGTAACTGAGTAGTTGTATCGTGTTAGATTTTAACTGATAACGTAAATTTGAACGTTAGGATTCAGGCCTAGCCCTCTATCCATATTATCGGATCGTTTAAAGAATAAAACAGTGAACACACATTCCTCCCTTTTTTTCTTCTTAAGTTCTTAAAGTAAAAACAGCAAGGTAAACAGACAACCTGAATACAAAAAGTTCTTGGTACGAAAGGAACAGTACGATGAAAGTACCAAATTTAGGCCTATTCCTAATTCACATTGTGACAGTATGTCTCGCCTAGTAAAAAAAAATATATATCGTATGGAACACATTGAAGTAGTCAGTTATTTAGTCTCATGTTGAATGCTGATATTATGTTCGTTACACACAGATATTCGAACAGGCTAATATGTTATCTCGTGACCTCGTTCTATCTTTCATGTCATCAATCAGCGGCAAACTCTTTTCTTAAACGTTTGGAAGCTTTAGTAAGTTCGCTAGAAGTTGACAAATTTCTAGCTTAAGATATTGTTACGACAACGGAAGTCACGTGACTCTGTTAACGCATGCGTGACTGAGTTTCTCGAATTATCGGGGAAGTTCGAGTGTGATCGAGAGACGCTTCTTTGTTAGTATATAAGCCTGGCAGAGAAAAGCCAGGGTATGGTTAAGCGAACGGTAATCACAGTGAGTTTCGGGTAATTTACGATTCTGTTTCGAGCTAGTGTGTGTTTTGCACTCGTAGAGAGCAAAATTATCGAGATTGTGAATAGCTGTGATTTATAGCGTGTATTATAAAACTTGTTAAGTTTAAAGTGACGAGAAACGTACTGACTGTGGAATTACTGTGTACTGAAAGTTTGTATCGAGAAAGAATAAACTGGTTTAATCAAGAAGGGACTTGTGTCGCTGAAGTTCCTCGGAAAGAATTTCTACCGGAAATTAACAAACAAGCAGATACGTAACAATATATTGTTTAGGCCTACATAAGTAGCAATTACTGGTTGCAGTTCAGCATTCCACAATTTATTCTGGCGTAATGGTTGTAACTCTGCACATTTTTGCAAATTGGCCTTATCACACCTAATTAATAAAACCACGCTTTCAGCACTATAGAATTTAGCAATACACCACTGCACCTAGTAGTTATTTTTGCTTGTTTTGAAAATCAAGTCGTTAATTTAAAGTGTTTCCTTAAACTAAAATGAATAACAACATCTGATACTGAGATTGTTTTAAATCATTTTCAGAATGTAAAAGCTTCAGCTACTTCGAGTACACATTGTTTTGTAACAATAAGAAAACAAAGCTTCACATGAATATTGCAAGCGATCAATAGATAATTTAAAACTTTCTAAAAACAACAACATAGCTTGTAACACAAATCATTTACATTGAGTGCACATAGCAGATGAAAACACGGTTTCCATTTCTAACAAATTGAAAAACAACAACAACATTGCTACTCTATCACGCAAGCATGGAATGTGTTACACTATGTACGCGCGTGTTGAGCAACTCGGCACAAAAGATTGAGAGGGGGCTTATCAGAAGCTCGATAGCTAGACTACATGGCTAAAGAGTTAAAGTACACATTTCGACGTAGGTACTTGAATTTCGTAGGGAACGTAAAGCTACCTAAAAGATCGAGGGGGATATGTCCTCTTCACCTTCTCAAAACCCCTGGTTGTTGCGCCTATGAAGAATAGGCACTCATGACTATGAGGGGCTTTCAGCTTTGATAATGTTGAAAATTACGTTGGAAGACTATAAACATATAAACACATTAACATGTACAACATAAACTTGATTAACAAACACATTAACATGATTAACATATACAACATAAACTTGATTAATATATACAACATAAACATGATTAACATATACAACATAAACATGATTAAGAAATACCACATAAACGTGATTAACAAATACCACATAACCTTGATTAACAAATACCATATAAACTTGGTTAACAAATACCACATAAACATGATTAACATATACAACATAAACATGGTTAAAAAATACCACATAAACTTGATTAACAAATACCACATAAACTTGATTAACAAATACCACATAAACATGATTAACAAATACCACATAAACATGATTAACAAATACCACATAAATATCATTAACAAATGCAAAATAAACATGATTAACAAATACCACATAAACATGATTAAGAAATACCATATAAACGTGGTTAACACTGCCACATAAACTTGATTAACAAATACCACATATACTTGATTAACATATACAAAATAAACATGATTAACAAATACCACATAAACGTGGTTAACACTACCACATAAACGTGGTTAACACTACCACATAAACTTGATTAAAAAATACCATATAAACTTGATTAACAAATACCACATAAACTTGATTAACAAATACCACATAAACATGATTAACAAATACCACATAAACATGATTAACAAATACCACATAAACATGATTAACAAATACCACATAAACATGATCACGTTTATGTGGTACTTGTTAATCAAGTTTATATGGTATTTGTTAAATCAAGTTTATGTGGTATTTGTTAATTAACAAATACCACATAAACGTGATTAACAAATACCACATAAACTTGATTAACAAACACTACATAAATATGATTAACAAATACCACATAAACTTGATTAACAAATACCACATAAAGTTGATTAACAAATACCACATAAGTATGATTAACAAATACAACATAAACATGATTTAACGAATACCACATAAACTTGATTAACAAATACCACATAAACGTGATTAACAAATACCACATAAATATGATTAACAAATACAACATAAACATGATTTAACAAATACCACATAAACTTGATTAACAAATACCACATAAACACGATTAACAAACACTACATAAACATGAGTGACAAATAACATATAAATGTGGTTAACGAATACCACATAAACGTGATTAACAAATACCACATGAATATGATTAACAAATACCACATGAATATGATTAACAAATACAACATAAACATGATTAACATGTGCCACGTTATGTCAACAAGTCTAACAATTTAACAGTGTTAGTGACAAAGTATCAAAAGACATAATCGATTCTCTTTCTTCCTTTATCTATATATTCAAAAAGTTACTGTAAACCTGCATGAACAGAAGTGTTTTGTCGTGTTTTTTAGGCTGTTTAGTTTAACACTTACACGAATTTCAACTTTAAACTGACGGTCTCATTTAAATAATTATCTTCATCTTTAAAACTTTGTTTTTTTATTTATTTCGAAAACTATCCATTTAAATGTACCGAGTAAACAGAGGGTTGAGTAAGTTGTATTAAAGTGATTTTGAATATGCAAATCAGCAAATCACGTGACAAACACAGTCGATACAAAGTCGCGGTGGAGTGACACGTATCGGAAATTGCATTGCTTGACTTTACGTCGGTAATGCGACGCCGTAGAAAATTGATCGCTTTTGGAAAGGATATGCAACGGCCTTTTCCGACGCAAAATATTGATATACTCATATCATAAATTTCAGATATGAGAATTAGAATTTCCAAGACTGGTATATCTCTTTTTCTTAATGTCCTTGTAAAACAAAGGAATATGGATCAACTTGGGTCACCAGGACCATCCAGAAAGAGACCTGCAGCAAATATACCCCAGCCGTGGAACGTAAAGCGCGGAGTCTTGTAACAGGTGAAAATCCGTCTGACTTAGTACATAATATAATCAAGAAGAATCTCGCTTCGGAAAAGCGATACAATTTACGTTTACATAACTTGCTTCCACGACATATCCGTTCAGTCATGACATACTTCAAGCAGCTGGAGAATGAAACATATGTTCATGTGATACCAATCAAATTGCCGGACGCCTATGGATTTCTATGTTATCGGACTATTAAAATGTGTGCTGGGAATCCATTGCTCTTGTACACTAAATTATTTTTGAAATAAAGGATTTGATTTGGAAATGACAACCTTACGACTGAGCCTTTTTCAAGGAATCTAAATTGCAGGGCTATTGTTAAGCTGCACAGTCGTCAGATAGAACATGACTAGACGTTGAGACATTGATTGTTATGATGGTGTAAGCTTCCAAGTCGTTTAAATTTAGCATAATATTAAAAGGCTGAAACATAAATTTACACTCCCGTAGATGACGTGATTGGACGACGAAACTCGTAGAGTGTCTGTTTTGAGACCGTTGTTGGTTTCAAAATAAAGTTTTTGAATTGTGTACTTGAAAAACAGGATCGTTTGAGCACATTAATTGTATAATATAGCGTACTCAACCTCTGTACTTCTATGGCTAAAAAATGTGAAGTATGTTTTTACTAGATTACCGTTCTGTCATACTTATGTTGATTTAACAGGATAAACATAAATAATAACAACTGATCAAAAATTTAAGGTTAGTTTTCCGTTTGTTTGGGCCCGGCATGGCCAGGTGGTTAGGGCGCTCGACTTGCGGGTCGCGGGTTCGAATCCCGGTCACACCAAACCTTTGAGCCGTAAGGGCATTATGATATGACGGTCAATCCCACTATTTGTTGGTAAAAGAGTAGCCCAAGAGTTGGCGGTGGGTGGT
>NW_013670003.1:37312-44729 GCF_000517525.1 Limulus polyphemus
TGCTAAATTAGGGATGGCTAGCGCAGATAGCGCTCGTGTAGCTTTGCGCGAAATTCATAACAAACAAACAATCCGTTTGTTTGTTTTACAGAGCCACTTCCGAACATTGTGAGTCAAGTTTTCCTCTTTTTTCTAATCACAAATACCCATTACTGCCTTTTAATAATGTTTCTCTTTGTTAGCGTTATATAATAATAATAGGTTGAGGGCTTATATCGCTCGATCCCTGCTGTGGGCACAGCTCGTACAGCCCATTGCACAGGTTTACGCCTAAACAAAACTAAAAACAAATATCTGCGTGTACGTTTCCAAAGTTTAACTCATTATAACTTTAACAATGTGTAAAACTAAAATGGCACATAATTAAAATTTATTGGCTAGAAAATACTACACAGTGCAGATGTTACACAATATCCAACATTTGGTGTTTGAATGTTGCTGCCACAGTGGAACCCTGGTCTCTTTCAGCGACTACATTTCCTACTGATGGAACAACATTTTGATCATTACAGTTTCTACCTAGTAGTTCGCGTGCCTGGCTGCGTATCGGAAGATCAAAAGTTCGAGCCGCAATATGCTTCTGAATACCCTCCGTACTTTCACCCGTGGAGGAGCTATTACCGTTATTTTCAAAACAATGAATATATTGGTAAGAACAGAATTATGGGTAAAATGTTTATTCAATGGTTCAACATGTACTCCTATTTATGTTTAACTGAGATTGTTTGTTTTAGAGGAAAGCCACGTTGGGCTATCTGTTGTGTTCACTGCAGGGTATCGAACCCCTGGATTTTAGTGTTGTAAGTCCGTAAACGTACCGTCGTTCCATTGGAGGACTTTTGAAAGCACAAAGCTACACAACGGACTATCTGTGCTGTGCCCACCACGGGTATCGAAACCCGGTTTCTAGCGTTATAAGTCCGTGAACTGTGCCTCTGGGAAGCAATTTAACTGACAACAAATACTGTTAACGAGAGTGTGTAATTTTAACAATCTGAGTATTTGTTAACGTTTATTAAACGTTAATAATGGTTTGATCTGTATTTGTTTGAATGTAATCAGTTATTAATAGCTGTTGAATATTTGCGACGTAGGTTAATCAATATTAATTGACCTAATAGGTTACGAAATTTGTTTATTGAAGACTCCTGAGTTACATTTAATCTTTAATTAGACTTATGTTTAAGCTTAAGGTTATCTCTGTCTTGTATGGGATAAGTCCTTGCTGATAAATCCAACGCCATTATTATCAACTAACGTATTGATCGATCAAATTTTGAAGCTTATAAATATGTTTGTCAGTATTGTGAACGATACAAGTTTTACTAATATTCATGTAATACATTCATTTTCTTTATATTTAAAGGGCGTAAAATATTCGGAAAGATCATTTTCAAGAGAATTATAATATAATATTTGAAAAGGCAGACATATCTTGTTGTAAGTTATATTCGTACGACTAAATTAGGCTTTGTAGGCAGAACACTTTAAAGGACTTCTGTTGTAATTAATTCAAGATAAAAAAAGCCCCATCTCACTGTTTGTTTTGCGTTATTCTAGACGTATTGTTCGCTCGTAAACGTCTTTATCTTTCTGAAACTTTGTTTCGCAATTTTTTGTCACATGGTTGTAAAATCTGACCTTTAAAAGAAGATGTGTACTTACCGATCTTAACAACATCAGGAAGACAGGATGTTAGTGTCACGTGGTAGATGACACCTAAAGACAGGAAAATGTAGTAAACTTTCATGACGCAGGTTTTAGTTGTCAGTTACACGAACACCACCATCTTGCAGAAACCTGGTAAAATTCGCGATGGTGCTTCTAGCATCTCCTCAGCACACGAAATTCTCACGTGCCACTTTCTACACAGGCAAGAGAGAGACATGAAAGTTACATCTCTCAGAAGATAGCATCTACTTGGTTTTACTATGACGGTTTTCACACTGCGGCAGAGACTGACAGTTAAGTGTTGAAAGAGGATGATTGCTATACAGTGAGATATCATTAAATGTTCGTCTGCACAGTTCACCTTCAAATTAAACACTGAGGCAACTAAAGGTGTAATATTTATATAAGTCTATAGAGATCTGCGAAAGAAAATAACGCATTTGTCACTATGGCAACGGCTTCTAGGATTGGTGATCACGGAGAAAAATTACAACTCTGTTGCCATGGCAACGGTTCTTTGAACACAAAGTAAAGACGGAGGTCCTTGAATCCTGGCTATGCCCAGACTTTATCGATCTACGTCGGGGATCAGTATCCAATGAGCAGCCGTAGAGGCTCTTCTTAACGCTCTAAACTACGATTTTGGTGGACTGCTTAACCAAAGTAAGCTGACCTCTAAATATCAAAGTAGTACTTTGTATTGATATCAATCAAAATAGTAACCCAGCTTCGTCTCTTCGCACAGTTCTCAGACGATCCGCGTTTGATTACCTTTTTTAATACGTGTCAAATAAATTAACTTTTGAAGACTCCTCATGATATTTAAAATAATTGTATGGTCTGAACTTTGTCATTTTAAAAGGTAGTCGGCAAAATCAATTATGAATAATGTGTTTCAAACAAGGTTCATATGAACACGAACAATCGAAACGGTGGATAAACGAACTAATCACTATTAAATGAATTTCGTGATAAGAAGATTCCTTATCATTGTTAAGTAATCAGTTATATGTTATTCATACTTCCAAAGTGTAATTAAAATACTTCAGCGACAAACGAAATAAGTGAGATGAAAAAAGCATAAATAGTTACCTAGGAAACTTGTCATTACTGTGTTCTGTTCTAGACCCAGCTGACTTTAGTTTTTGTTTGTTTGTTTCTCGCAAAGCTACACGAGGACTATATGCGCTATTCGTCCCTGATATTGATGTAATAGAGTAGAGGGAAGGCAGCTAGTCAACACCCCTCCCCACTAACTCTTGGGCTACGTTTTACAAACGAAAACTAGGATTAATCGCTTCATTATAACGCCTCCATGGGTGAGATGGCGAGCATGTTTGTTGACGGGATTCGGTCTCGCAACCCGCAGATTGCGAGTTGAGTGCTCTAAGCACCAGGCCATGCCAGATCGATTTTGAAGACCAAAGTAATCACTATTTCGCTAACTAAAGCTTAAACAGAGCAACTTCTACGATGTAATGCGATTAAAACGTGGAAGGCATTATAAGGCTGCACTTTAGCTAACCGTCTCGCGAGCATCGGAGCGAAGCACGTGATTCATATCATCGTATGACGCTCCCATTTAAAATATTAAATAATATTGAATAATAATATACATTCTTTACCGAGAGACAATATGGTTAAAGTGGTGATTACGGGTATATAAAGAAACTTACGGTCAAAAAACCAACATCGCTTTAGTTTTAACAGCTTATAAGTAAAATAATGTAAGATAAATTTACCTAGAGTAAGTAAGTAAATTACATTACAGAGATTACAAATATTAAAAAGGTCCCCCTACTTGACGTGGGAAACATAAATAATACTTCAAGATGTTTTAGGGAAAAACTGATGTTTTTTTAGGTGCTTCAGTTTTAATTTTTTTTAAACAATCTTTTGCTGTGCGACGTGTTTGATTGAACATTAAAATAAATCATTTTTCTTGATTATATAACATAATTATAATAATTGTTTTTTGTTTTTTGAATTTTCGCGCAAAGCTACACGAGGGCTATCTGCGCTAGTTAGCAGCTAGTCATCACCACCCACCGCCAACTCTTGGGCTACTCTTTTACCAACGAATAGTGGGATTGATCGTCACATTATAACGCCCCCACGGCTTAAAAGTACGAGCATGTTTGGTGTGACTGGGATTCGAACCCGAGACCCTCAGATTGCGAGTCGCGTGCCCTAACCACCTGGCCATGCCATGCCGGGCCGTATTATAATTATGTAATACAAATGGAAAATCGCCGGAACATAATTAACTGTCATTGCAGGGTTTAGTTGTTTGACTAGGTGTTGGAATTATTTTTTAAACTATAAATAAACTGTCCACCAGTGGGTTAGTGGTAAGTTTATGAACTTACGACGCTAAAACCTTGGGTTCGATTCCTCGTGGTGGACAAACTTTCTCTCTTTCGTCTAAACTGTTGTTTTGTGACGAATATCTGATATCTGAATAACTTTTGAATGTCTTAAAGTGGCAGTTACTCAAAAGTGTAAATAAATCTTTTGTTTGTTTGAAGTTAAGCACAAAGCTACACAATGGGCTATCTATGCTCTGCCCACCACGGGCATCGAAACCCGGTTTCTAGCGTTATAAGTCCGCAGACATACCGCTGTGCCACTGGGGACATATCTTTTGAAGATGAGTCGTACAATTAAGCCATATAAAGTAAAAACACAGCTGCCTTAAGTTATACACAATTTTAGCATATTCACATGTAATAACGAACAAAGAACCAGAGCTTCTGTATAATTAAATACAATAGCTGTTTCAGCTAGCTATGCTAGCGTCCTCTGATAAATTATCGATTTCTTTTTGTGAAAACTACAGAGCTGATTTAAATTAAATTTAGAATTCCGATGTTCTGAAGAATAATGATGGGGTTTCCAGACAACTGTAATAAAATTTTCAATCTGTTGCTAACATTGATTATTTTTTCGAGGACCAACAACCTGGTCTTATTAATCCTTGAATTTTTCGGCTACAAGTTGTTCCAGTAACGTGACGAGCTTGATATACTCGTTATACTTGTGTTCATGGTTACTGATGAGGAGTGGAATTCTTCGAAATTATATAACCCAATAACACACGTTGATCAAAGTGTGGATTGAACTTGACCTACCTTGAACTTAGACTAAGTTGATTTATTATAATCGTCAGATAGTTTAACCATTTCTACTTATCACAGAAGAAATTTAGAATGTTCTATCGTATCTAAAACATTTCTCCTTCCTTCCCCCCCTCCGGGAAGTTTACAACTTTTCTGACCCTCTACAATAAAGAGAACAGTACTGAAGTCACTGATATAACAAGAACTGTTGTATGACACATTAATTAGAATGTTAGTCAAGTCACTGATATAACAAGAACTGTTACAAAACATAATAAGTTGAATGTTAACCAAGTCACTGATATAACAAGAACTGTTATATGACACAATAAATATAACTTTATTGTGTTTTATAACCGTTCTAGTTATATCAGTGACTTGACTAACATTATATTTATTGTGTTTTATAACCGTTCTTGTTATATCAGTGACTTGATTAACATTATATTTATTATATTTTATAACAGTTCTTGTTATATCAGTGACTTGACTAACATTCTATTTATTGTGTTTTATAACAGTTCTTGTTATATCAGTGACTTGACTAACATTATATTTATTATGTTTTCTAACAATTCTTGTTATATCAGTGACTTGACTAACATTCTATTTATTATGTTTTCTAACAGTTCTTGTTATATCAGTGACTTGACTAACATTATATTAAAACACAATAAATATAATGTTAGTCAAGTCACTGATATAACAAGAACTGTTATAAAACATAATAAGTTTAATGTTAACAAAGTCACTGATATAACAAGAACTGTTAGAAAACATAATAAATAGAATGTTAGTCAAGTCACTGATATAACAAGAACTGTTATAAAACATAATAAATAGAATGTTAGTCAAGTCACTGATATAACAAGAACTGTTATAAAACACAATAAATAGAATGTTAGTCAAGTCACTGATATAACAAGAACTGTTATAAAACATAATAAGTTTAATATTAACAAAGTCACCGATATAACTAGAATGGTTATAAAATACAATAAAGAGAATATTAATCAGTGTTTTAGAAACAAAGGTTTGTACACATGATTTTTAATAATACTTTCACCAGACATTAGCATTAGGCCTATTACATTCTTTATCTTGTCATTTAGAAATTTTCAAGAATTAGAAGAGCATATAATATTAATATTCAACCACTCCATGTTCGCCATATTCATAGCCGACGACGCGTTTTTCACAATCCAGAGCTCATCAGGTGGTCTGGAATACAACAAACACAGTAATGGTCGGAACACTGTTTATATAAGTCGTTTGTTTCAATGACAGTTGTTATAATGTGACTGCCTTTTTCAAGCTGGCGATGCACGATTATAAGTAGTTATACTTGTTATCAGACATTAGTATTAGACCTATTATATTTTTTAACAATACATTCTCGATATAATACATTAGGATTATCTACTGGCGGGTCAGCGACAAGAACCTACAACGCTAAAATCCGGGGCTCGATTCTCTGGGGTGGAAGCAACAAATAGCCCAATGTGGCTCTGTTCTAAAGCAAATAACTTTAATGATTTTCAAGTATTAGAAGAGTGTATAATATGGAATTCCAGCCACACCATGTCCGCCATATTCATTGCGTTTACACCATAACAATTATTGTTGTAATATACGGCTTATGCGTCCCAGTCTGCCGATGAGCTCTGGATTGAACGAACCGCGTCCTCGAAAACGGATATGACGAAAGTAGTGGATGGGAACACTGTTATTACACATACTTCTAATTATTGAAAAATCTCTAAGGAACTAAGTAAATAATGCAGTGTTAAAAACGAAGTAGGCCTAGTACTAATGTCTGACGACAAGTTTATTTAACTATAAACATGCTTCGCCAGCTTGAAAAAGGCGTTCACACTAAAACGATTTTTTTGTACACATTATTTTTAATTGTTTAGTGAGAGTCGGGAAATGTCGTGAACTTTCTGGTGAGAGAGACATTGCTCATGTGATGGAACATTCAAATTTATGCAATATTCTAGAGTTATTTGCATTTAATGATACAACCAGTTTAACTTCCAAAACAGATTATGCTAAATAAAATTATACGCTGTGGATTTACGTTTATCAAGAAACTTGGGAGTAAAATGTTTAGTGGATTTTTTTGTATATTAACTTCCAAACGAAAATACTGTGTGGATGAGCATTTGTATTAAGAATTGAAAAGTAAAAGATGACATGGCTTTGTATTTGCACATAAAACTTAGAGGGAAAAATTACGTTGCTTAATATATAATTTGCAACGTTATAACAAGTACCAGGATAGTTAAACTATTTATACTCTTCATAGGGTGTTATAACCATTAAAGTTGGACTTGTATTAAATGTAACCTTTTACAAAAATACTGAAAGCGTAATTAACGGTATAAGAAGAAAGAAAAACTAAGATACAAGATACGAATATAAAATATAATTCAAAAAACATTTTTACCTTTTTTGTGAATGTTTTTTTACTGAGACAAATATTTCACGGACACCGTTATTAATTAATGTGGCAAATACGGTGTGGTAGAATTCTATTATTACTAGATGTACTTGTGCAGGTTCCTAGAAAGTGTTCTGTTTCAAGAGTAAATAAAACCAAAATTAAGAGTAACAAATATTTTTAT
>NW_013670003.1:45517-57319 GCF_000517525.1 Limulus polyphemus
ATATGTCATGCTGTGTTGTAGCCTACAGAGTGCACAATTCTTCTCGTGATTCATGGCATCCGCACGTTTTACTGACGTCAAGGAAGTACAAGTTGCAATGTTAAGCGTCACTTATATGAGATCATTTAAGTGTATACTGACTGACTGAAAGACAACACACTACTGTATAGTGGTGCGAGTGTTTAGAACTGTTCTAATTCTTGAAACTCCTTAAGAGACTAAATAAAGAAGGTATGTTTAATAATGTCTTACGACAAGTATAATATTTTATAATCATGCTATGCCAGCTTAGAAGGGCCGTTCACACCATAATAACTATACAGAATGTTTACGAAAAAGCGGAAAAAAGTAGTAAAGAAAACAAAAAATGCTGAGAATTATGGAACAGAAAAAAGTATCAAATGTCACAAAAATAGCGTTTCAGTTACACACAAAAATACTGTAAATAGCGTTTCATTTACAGGTAAAATAACTTTTTGTTACAAGAAAGAAGTATCGCGAACACTCTCTGCCGACGAGAGTTTTCGAACGATACCAATTTTCTTCATGCTAGTTGTGAGTCATCAAACAAAGTGATATAAGGAAAAGAAAGAAAAAATCTAGATAACCAGGGGTCACACTTTTCACCCCCATTAATAGGTGGATATAACATAAACATCAACTGACTGGAAGTTGTCTATGAAAAATTTGTTTGGGAATTGTTTGTTTTTTTTATATTATCATTCTATTGAAATAATTATGCTTCTAGATAGAAAAATGACAGTTTTTTTTTGTCTCGGGATCGTAGAATTGAAAGACTTGATACATATATGTTGTTCTTTTAGAATTTATATCTTTAAACTATTTAACTGGTGAAATATTTTTGATAGTGATAGCGTATTATTATTAAAATATATCGAACAACTTCGTAACCTTTTTTTTTTCTTTATGTTTTATTAAAGAATTTTGTTATATTACTGTTTTACTGAACAAAAATATTTTTAGAATTTGAATCTGGTTCACTTTTCTGAGCTTCGTAGTTTTGTGTTCTTTGATGAACAAAAATCTTTGAACCACATGAATTTCCATTATTTTTTTAAGGTATGTTAAAAACATTTTTTTGTGAAAACCCCCTCATTGTACGAGATACGCCCCTGTTTCTGTGTAAAACAAAGACTAAGGTGAATGAATAAAACAAATACGATCTTTGATGCAGTAGTTTACACATAAAAATGGCTGCGTCGAAAATGTTACTTACATTAAATTCTAAGTACTTCGATTTTGGTTAACAGATGGCGCGACCAACCGGGACATACTTTAACGATTTACACGGTGTGACGAAACGGGCCTGCATGTGCCAAATTTTTAGGAGTTTTGTTTTCATTAGTAGAGAAAGTTAAATATATGATACTAACTAGATCAGAAAACCAACAAGTGGTGAAATTTACAGATCAGACATATTTTATATCTATGATATGCTTTACTGTTTGGAATAGAAGAAAACGCTGATTTCACAGGAAACGGAAATGAGTTAAGGCGAGAGAGTTAACAATACAGTTTTGATTATAATTCGTGCATTTCATTGTATTGTAATTTTCTGCGTTAAAATTTTAGTTTCCAAACGATAGCTAACACATCAGAATATCTAAACATTTTGTGAGCATTTGTAGAAACTAATGATTAGATTCATCTTTTATATTCTCAAACTATATCGTTATGTCATTAAAGACATAGACTATGTAGATGATAACCAGATCTATAAGTTCGCGGTTAAGACTGGTGCCTTGAAGATTAACTGTTTTAAAGATGACTGGTTAGTTAGTTTCTCTCAACTAAGTAGATAATAACTAGACCTCTGATGTCCCGGTTATGACTGATGTTATAAAGATTAACTGTGCTCAAGATGGCTGGTTAGTGAGATTCTTTCAACTAAGTAGATAAAAACCACATCTCTGATATCACGGTTATGACTGATGTTATAAAGATGGCTGGTTAGTTAGCTTCTCTCAACTAAGTAGGTAATAACCAGATCTCTGATGTCACGGTTATGACTGATGCTATAAAGATTAATTGTGTTTAAGATGGCTGGTTAGTTAGATTCTTTCAACTAAGTAGGTAATAACCAGATCTCTGATGTCACGGTTATGACTGATGTTATAAAGATTAACTGTGTTTAAGATGGCTGGTTAGTTAGATTATTTCAACTAAGTAGGTAAAAATCAGATCTCTGATGTCACAGTTATGACATAAAGATTAGCTGTGTTAGAGATGGCTGGTTAGTTAGATTCTTTCATCTTCAGGTCTGCTGTATATTAAAACCCAACTTGAATGGTGAAATTATTGGCTCGGTTGGTGGTTTAAAAATGGTGTTAAATTGTAACCTAGAGGTTTCTCGGGTCGTTCAACATTTTGATGGTTATGTTGTATATTTCCTGATGGTAAAGGAAGGTGAAATCTTCAGAAAGATTTCAGGTTCGCCATCTTCTTAGACTCTGATGTAGCTACTTTTGTGACCTTCATGTTTTCACAATAATTAAAAAATAAATACAGTCTCTTCTTCTCAATTTGTCCCTATATTCACACATATAAACGTAGGGACAACAACTATAACAGTTCTTTTTCTATTTAGATTTTCGATGGTTTAAAATGTCTTTTTCGACGTAATTACATGAGCCACCGACTAAGTTTGGTTTGGTTTGTTTTGAATTTCGCGCAAAGCTACACGAGAGCTATTTGCGCTAACCGTCCCTAATTTAGCAGTGAAAGACTAGAGGGAAGGCTGCTAGTCATTCCCACCCACCGCCAACTCTTTTACCAACGAATAGTGGGATTGATTGTCATACTATAAAACTCCCACAATAACTTAGAAAAACACACGAAAGGCCTAAAAATAAGCCTTAAAATAGAGTATCATGAATCAGACAGAACTGGTGAATTATACTGAACATGCGTATAAGGCTGTGCATTTCGTGGCAGCTTCTGTATAGATCAGCTCTTACAATAGTTACATGAATAGATTCATGACAAGCCTTGGGTGCTTTGGGAAGTGTCGTCCACGGAAATGTGTAAACATTGTTAGTCTTTGATTGGACGTCGTTGGTTGAGGTAACAGAACTTTAACAACCTCCTTCATATGCATTTCTCTTCACATGTTTCAAAAGAATAGCTGCTGTAGGAAGGAGGGAACTCAAGTTGACATCATTTATAGCATAACTAACACTGAACGTATCCTATAGAAGAACTAGAATTCGCTGCAACAAGATAAAATGTCACCACTTATTTCTTCTGGTGTGTTCAGTAGTTCAATGAAAGCTGTAGCCACGTCTGGAAAGTAATTTCAAACTTCTCAAGTTGTTGACCACAGCCCGTAATGGTGTGGAATAAGGATAAACATTGGACCTATGCTAGGTCAAGAGTGACAGCCGTCTCAAGAACTGCCATGTAGCGAGGATATTTTCCCCTAGACCCAGTCTATAAAAAACATGCAATGGCCAGAACAATGACGTCAATCTGAGCTTCCTTACACACTCTCTCTTCTGGCTCCAGACCTAGATGCAATCTGCATCTGGCCTTCATCCAATCTATTGAAACATCCAATAGCTAGAACAATAGCATTAGAATCTAAGATGTTAATTAGAACTTGCTTACGATCTCTTATGATCCATTACTCTCCTAGATACAATCTATTAGCATACACAATGGCCAGAGCAACGATATCAATATCTACTGCGTGGACTTAAACTTTCTTACACTAGCTTCTGGCTGAATCTTGATCATTGAGAATTGTCTTTTTCATGAGTATAGGGTGCAAAGTCTTTGATATATTCTTAATTGGGGGTACATCCAATGTCCTTACCAACGCTGGGATATAGTTCTTTGCTTTCTTTGCAAAACTTGACATCTTTATTTGGAGTAACTGTTGTCTTGTTATTATATCTTACTAAAAGGTATCAGTAGAATCATCATAAACTGATAAATGTTAAGATGCACCAAGCTTGGATTAGGTATCCAGCATGCCTATAAAACAATAAATATTCAATTGGAATATGACATCTAGGACCACAAGACCCTTTCTTGGATTCTGTATCCAGCATGTCTATAAGACTACAAATATTCAATTGGAATATGACATCTAGGACCACAAGACCCTTTCTTGGATTCTGTATCCAGCATGTCTATAAGGCTACAAATATTCAATTGGAATATGACATCTAGGACCACAAGACCCTTTCTTGGATTCTGCATCCAGCATTGCCTATAAGACTACAAATATTCAATTGGAATATGACATCTAGGACCACATAACCCTTTCTTGGATTCTGTATCAAGCATTGCCTATAAGACTACAAATATTCAATTGGAATATGACATCTAGGACCACATAACCCTTTCTTGGATTCTGTATCCAGCATGTCTATAAGACTACAAATATTCAATTGGAATATGACATCTAGGACCACAAGACCCTTTCTTGGATTCTGTATCCCGCATGCCTATAAGACTACAAATATTCAATTGGAATATGACATCTAGGACCACAAGACCCTTTCTTGGATTCTGTATCCAGCATGCCTATAAGACTACAAATATTCAATTGGAAAAAGGGTCTTGTGGTCCTAGATGTCATAGCTGGATACAGAATCCAAGATGTCTATAAGGCTACAAATATTTAATTGGAATATGACATCTAGGACCACAAGACCTTTATTCTGAAAGATAAAATAGTTTAAGATGAATGAATAACAACCAGAAATGATGTAACGAGGTAACTGAGTCAAATTTGTCTGAAACTCACATAAACAGCGGTAAGAAAATGCGTGACACAAATGTCTACCAGGAGGACTTTCTTGTTTGACCCAAACCTTAAAATAATACTTCTTTATAACCTTACGTATTACGTTTCATTCTTTTACCACAATGTATACAATGTTCATGCTAAGCCGCTGGACTAATTAGACATAGATAGCATTGTAATCAGTCTTTCGTGTTCATTGTTTCTTATAATTTCAACAAAACTAAAAAGAATTACAACTAGTGCTTAACCTCTGTCGGATTTCTCGAAACGAGTTCTGGAATCTGTTTTGGACTTACTATTATCATTAAAGGTTGAAACACTGTAATCAATTTTAAGATTAACTCAGTTGCTTTACGAATTGACATTTGACTGATGCAATAAGCGACCCATCCAAAGTTGTAGCCTTACTAATGTTTGCTTTTTACACTCAGTATTCCTTCAACAAGGAGCCTGTACCTTGTTGATGTTGTTTTTTCTAGAATTTAAAGTTTTCAGCAAACAAAAATTGTGAGATCGTAAATTGGTGTAAGTAAAAAACCGAGTTATATTATATCTTTATATTAAAACTTCAAGTTCAGGCTATGAGATAAAATGACCCGGCATGGCCAGGTGGTCGCCCTTTCAGCCGTGGGAGCGTTATAATGTGACGGTCAATCTTACTATTCGTTGGTAAAAGAGTAGCCCAAGAGTTGGCGGTGGGTGGTGATGACAAGCTGCCTTCCCTCTAGTGATACAATGCTAAATTAGGGACGGCTAGCGGAGATATCTCTCGCGTAGCTTTGCGCGAAATTCAAAATAAAACAAACCAAACTTAGCCGCTGGCTTATGTGATTACGTCGAAAAAGACATTTTAAACCATCGAAAATCTAAATAGAAAAATAACTTTTATAGTTGTTGTCCCTACGTTTATATGTGTGGATATAGGGACAAATTGAGAAGAAGAGACTGAAGAGACGTCGTGTAGCGTTGCGCGAAATGAAAAACAAGCACACATGAGATAAAAAATTGTGCAAGAGGGAGATTAGGTGTGCAGTATATGTATCACCCTAGTCACCAGAGGTATGTGTCACGTTGTTTGTTTTTAAGTATATGACAATCACGTGGGTTGTTGTGTCAACTTTGGGAGATTATCTCTAGCGATCTGTTTAAGAATTTAGTACTATTTGACCTGGCATGGCATAGAGATTAGGGCACTCGGTTCGAAATGTTAGTTTAGTACTATTTGACCTGGCATGGCATAGAGATTAGGGCACTCGGTTCGAAATGTTAGTTTAGTACTATTTGACCCGGCATGGCATAGAGATTAGGGCACTCGGTTCGAAATGTTAGTTTAGTACTATTTGACCCGGCATGGCATAGAGATTAGGGCACTCGGTTCGAAATGTTAGTTTAGTACTATTTGACCCGGCATGGCATAGAGATTAGGGCACTCGGTTCGAAATGTTAGTTTAGTACTATTTGACCCGGCATGGCATAGAGATTAGGGCACTCGGTTCGAAATGTGCGAGTCGCGGGTTCGAATCCCGTCTCCGAACATGTTCGTCATTTTAGCCGTGAGGGCGTTATAAAGTAAAGGTCAATCCTACTATACGTTGGTAAAAGAGTAGTCCAGGAGTTGGCGGTGGGTGGTGTTGATTATTTGTCTTTCCTCTAGTATTTCGCTGCTAAATTAGGGACGGATAGTACAGATACCCCTCATGTAGTTTTGCGCGAGAATCAAAACAAACCAAACAAATTCAAGTAAATAGTAGGGACGTGTGCAAAAAAAAGAAAAATGACGTCACTGTAACAGCATATAAACGAAAACAAACATTAAATTTTTCTTGGGAACGTGTGCAAAAAAAAGAAAAATGACGTCACTGTAACAGCATATAAACGAAAAGAAACATTAAATTTTTCTGTCACTTGCTGATTTTTTCATCCAATAAAATTTTCGTTGAAGTTTATTTTTAGATATCTAATACTAATTAATGACATATTTACAATTATTTCCAACATACAATATATCTTTTCACAGCTAAATTAAGGGCGGCTAGCGCAGATAGTCCTCGAGTAACTTAGCGCAAAATTAAACCAAACAAAGAAATCGTAATATTTCACTTCCATTTTGGTCAATATCAGCAGAACCTTCTCAGAATTGGTTAAAGGATTTTTAGATGTGTTACATTGAGAGCTTGAACACATACACCTGCTCTTGAACTAGAATATATAATGTGATATCACAGAATAAAGAATGAATCTGGGAGAGGATATATATCCCTACTCCTGTCATTTTTCAACACGTCAGATACCTTTCCAACTAAGACACAGTTTGTTTCTTGAATTTCACGCAAAGCTACACGAGGGCTATCTGCGCTAGCCGTCCCTAATTTAGCACTGTAAGACTAGAGGGAAGGCAGCTAGTCATCACCACCCACCGCCAACTCTTGGGCTACTCTTTTACCAACGAATAGTGGGATTGACCGTCACATTATAACGCCCCCACGGCTGAAAGGGCGAGCATGTTTGGTGTGACTGGGATTCGAACCCGCGACCCTCGGAGTGTGAGTCGAGCGCCCTAACCACCTGGCCATGCCGGGCCACCAACTAAGACACATTACACTGTTTCTCTTTGACGCAAGATTTCCTTCAGTATCAAATGTGTGTAAAATACCGTGACACAGAGTTAAAGTTTAGTCGTTGGTGTATCAGTTATCCCCCACAAAAGGGACCATTGATGGCACGTATAGAACTGGTAATCACGAAAACAAACACTTTAGTTTTGTTAATGTTTTATTAACTGAATGATTTATCAGTGAATTCTGGCAAAACTAATCAAAACGTTGGAGGCACACAGTGAGTCACTCCATACAGATTTAGGAATCAAAAACAACGTTTATATAAATAACACTGATAAAGGACATATCTATAGGACGATAAGGGAAAAACAAAACAAATAAGAAACATCAAGGACTAGAAATTTCAATTAATTTTTTGTTGAGTTTTTCATCAAACTTCTGTTCTTTTTTTTATACAATTTGAAATAAATTGTTTTGTGTTGAATTTTCGGATTTCAAAAACTGTATAAACTACGAATACAAATATCAAATATATCGTATATCTGCTTTCTTGATATCATAACCAAAGTTAAATATATGAATATACTTCGAAGTTTACTAATATATCAGTTTTTAAAAACCTATTCAACACAACTGATTTAACGAGAATACTACGATTGTGGTCAACATTAAAAAGATATTTGAGAAAACAAAGGTTTAGATTGGAATTCTGTAACAGATTGTAAATAGACTGTATATTAATGTAAAAACAATCTTTGTGTATTGGTTTAAAACACTGTGTATTAGTCTAAAACGTTATATTTGTGTGTTAGTATAAAAACGTTGCTAATTAGCTTAAGACACTCTCTTTGTGACTTAGCTTAAAAACATTGTGTATTAGCTTAAGAGATTTGTTTTATGTATTACTTTGAAAACACCATCTTTGTGTATTAACAAAAAACATTATGTTTGTGTATTAGCTTAAAAAACTCTCTCTGTATTAACTTTAAACCATTCCCTTTGTGTGTTAATGTTAACACTATTTCTGTTTATTTTCTTGAAAGGGCGATTCTGTGAACATTATTTACAGATTTACAAATGCGGTTATTATATTCAGGAAAACAAACTTTATGAAAATATAAATGTTACAGAATTACAAGATCACATGCATGATTACATCCGATTAGAAAGATTGTGAATTAAATTATTGGTTTTGAAAAATCTACCACAACCTACCTTCTATTTGCATTTCGTTTAGAACCGTTAACACGACAATGATATGATGGTAAAACTGTTAGATTTTTTCAACTAATATCTTACCTCAGCGTTATCGAATACACAAAACAAAACAAACTGTTTTTTTATACAATTTATGGTTGAGACAAAACCCTATGAGAGTAAATACTGCCAAAAAAAAAGGGAAGGAAGAAGCTTGCTAAAAAAACACTCAACACTAAATCATCTGCTTAATTTGAGGTTAAAACATAAAATAGAACAAATTTTACTCCAGAATTACCATTTTTATTATTGTTTCCATATAATGTTAATTATACAATTGTTAATTATGATGGTAATAAATCATATAATCGCGAACTAAGAGATCTACATGTGACGAGTGTTACCAAAGTTAACTCCGCTCGCATTGGCGCCTTTATTTGACCCGTACTGTAAACTGATGACAGTAGCGCCCCCTCTCCGTTGCTCTTCACTAAAGTTTCGAACATTGGTTTCTGCTTCTTTAGGACCGAGGGATTTGTGGCCAAACTTACTTCCCTGGAAGATTCAAAATATTTTTTTGGAAAACTCGACTTTATTAAAAAAGAACAACAACTTTTAGTTTGTTCTGTTACAACAACTTTTAGTTTGTTCTATTACAACAACAACTTTTAGTTTGTTCTATTACAACAATAACTTTTAGTTTGTTCTATTACAACTACAACTTTTAGTTTGTTCTATTACAACAATAACTTTTAGTTTGTTCTGTTACAACAATAACTTTTAGTTTATTCTGTTACAACTACAACTTTTAGTTTGTTCTGTTACAACAACAACTTTTAGTTTGTTCGAACAAATTAAAAGTTATTGTTGTAATAGAACAAACTAAAAGTTATTGTTGTAATATGTTACAACTACAACTTTTAGTTTGTTCTATTACAACAATAACTTTTAGTTTGTTCTATTACAACAATAACTTTTAATTTGTTCTATTACAACTACAACTTTTAGATTGTTCTATTACAACAATAACTTTTAGTTTGTTCTATTACAACTACAACTTTTAGTTTGTTCTATTACAACAACAACTTTTAGTTTGTTCTATTAATTCTTACTTGTGGATAAACGATATCCTAGAAAAGTAAAAAAAAATCCCTCTGTTACATCTTATAAAAGACACTGTTTTAGACGTTCTGATTGAATGAAAAACAATTACATATATTCGTTTACGTGACATGTATAAAACTTAAAAAAAAAACAGCTTAAAATGTTATGATTCGTCTATGATAGACGAAAGAAAATAAAAACGTTACGTAACGTCATTGACTTTTAACATGATGGATCTAGATGCAAAGTTAGTACTTCAGTATTTCTTACTGGTCTGATTTTCATACATCCAAAAAATGTTAATTTCACAATTTCTTTCACGTTTTTCTAAATTATAAACAAAATATAACTAGAGTGTAGCATGGAAATCCAAAGCAGGCTAAACCCTTGTTTTAGACAGAAACGTATAATCAGTCCAACGAACGTGACTTCGTCTGGTCTCCAGTGACACGAGTAGAGACTGTCCACGTTTCATATAGATTTCAGAAACAAGAAAACAAGCATTTCGTGAAAATACGTTACGTTATGCTAAACCACGCGTGCTTCTTATTTATCTAGTAACTGAACGTTGTAAATGAATAAGAGTCATCGAGTACCTGGATAATAAACAAATTAATTCACATATTAAATAGTTACAAGTTTTGCAACGCTCCTACATATACTCAATATAGTTAAGCGACAGCAACGCCATCTGTAAGTTGGTATTGTTCTTAAAAGCTAAGCATATTTCTATAATGTAAACAGCAGGGAGTCACGCGTATTTTAAGAGAGACAGACACAACGACCTTAACCTTAACTAAGATCTACAATATTATTTGCTACTGTTACTTTTATTAACAGTATTTATTATATCGTTTATTTTATAGAATGGCATTTCTTTGTAATTTTATTATTTTTTGATGTTATATTTATAGTTTTATTATAATGTTTTGCATTGTTAGTTTAATATGTATTTAGGACTAACCTAAACCTCCTAATATGACTGAACCTCGTGAGATATTGTTGGGATTACGGCCGAAAATATAGTTAACAGTAAGAGTGCCCAACTGACGAAACAATGCACTTTAATCTTTACAAATACAAATGCAAAAAAGTGTATTTAATTAGCTATTCTGAAGATCAGATTGATTTTTATATTACCTATAAGTACGTACTTTGCTTTGATCTCCAGTTAAAGTTAATTACGTGCCAACACTAAAGAATCATAACGTGTATTATCTTACGAGTTACATGTACTTTACCTTATATATTAAACTTTAGAAAACCACAAGTTGCATGACTTCACATGCTAAACATGAAGAAATCACAAGGTACATTAACTTAAAAATTGTGAAACAGGGAACTACATGGTCAGAGCCGGGTGTGGCCTAGTGGTTAGCGTACCGGGCTGTGAATCCGAAAGCCATTGTTTTACTGCAAGATCTCGCACTTTACTTTAGGCCCACTGTTCGATCAGAGAAGGGTAACGTAAGAGTTGGCAGTCAAAAGGCTGATCTAGGTGTGGTGGGTGGTGGGGGAGTGTATAGGGTGGCTGGCCAATCCATTTTCTTGAGTAGTTTTAGGAATCAGACAGTTCGTTTAGTTTAAAACGTTTCTCAGATCCAATAAAATAGCTCCCCCCCTTGAATAAAACCCTGGATTAGTCTCTGCGGTGAGGCTGTTGACAAGCTGCCTTACCCCCTTTAGTCTATCAGTTCAAAACTGGTGAACAATAGAGCAGGTAGACCTTGTAAAGTTTTACGCGAACATCCGAAATAAAAGAAAAAACAACAAACACACAGTCATACGTGCAAGATAATAGCAAGCCATGTGGTGTATTTCCAAGCCACTAGGTAGCTTTGTGTGACGGTTTTCTTACCTTGCGGGCTAAGGATTGGAGGCAAATGCAAACAGATGTCAAATTCTGCTGCTCCCATAAGTCTACAGTCTGAAATATCTCCTGAGATGGGACTCCTAGTTTTTGGACACTGTCTAAGAAGTGATTAATGTTCTCCATTTTCTTAAATGCCATTTTACTGTGGTTGATCTTTTTTTCTGGGATAGTACCCGGTTGAAGGACGTTGATTAACCTGTAGCAATAAACCTTATATTGAATGCTAATTAACCTTTAAGAGTGAAACCTTATCCTGAAAGTGAATTAACCTGCAACATTGAACCTTATCCTGAAAG
>NW_013670003.1:58319-63803 GCF_000517525.1 Limulus polyphemus
CCTTATCCTGAAAGTTAATTAACCTGCAACATTAAACCTTATCCTGAAAGTTGATTAACCTGCAACATTAAACCTTATCCTGAATGTTGATTAACCACAGTTTACTACCAATCTCTGAAACTTATCCTTATACTAAATTATATACGACCGTAAAGTGTCTTTCTACTGTATTTACCATAAGATATGTGATGTTGTGATAACTATCTTGTCCTACCTAATTTGCGACTCAATGTCCTGCACTTAGTTTGCAAGTCAATGTTCTCAGGACAACAACGAATTCTTTTTCAAATGCTAGAAAATATAATTATTTAAGTAAGGATGCCTAAATCATCCAACTTAAACTTTCTTTTATATTTGTGCAGAAACGTTTTCCAAGCAAAGTTAATGTATTATTAAAGATTGGCTTTCCGGTTGATAAATTATATACGTAAATTGACTAGGTTTCTGATCTGAACATGCGAATATTAAAAACAAACTTTAAACAAACTAAAAAGCGAATACACAGAGCAGTTTTAAGAAGGTATCAGATCGTTCGTTAGTTGTTGTTTTTAAGTCAAACTTCTACATATTAGGCTGTAGCAACTATAAGTTAAGACTAGGCTGTGCCCTGCTTCCTCGTTAAATAGAGGGAGAGTCAGAAGAGCAAATACATCACTGAGATTGTAGCTTTTTTTTTGGCTTATCAGTGTGACTATTTATCGCTTTCATAGCTGTTCTAACGAGAATTGATATGGACCGAGGCTACAGTTCTTGCTGCTTATGTTTTGTTACCCAGTGGCCTATATTTTATAGTAAATGATATAGCAGATTTCATTGAAAGAATTCAACGGTTTCTTGAAAATAGTTGTTAACAAATGTATAATGTGCAGTCAACACAATTCCTTGTATCAGAGCGTAGATGCAATATGATTGTCTAGTGGGCTGTTTACAACCGTTTTTTTATTTCAATAAGGAAACTTGTATTGTGTTTGATTTTAAACAAAGGAAACTGACTGCACCGCATTGTTGGCAGAAATATTTGGGTTTCAGTGCAATAAAGCGCTCAGCTGTTGTATTTTTTTTTACATACTCTGCTTTTTTTTAACTCCAAAAACATGAATAACAATTTGTTAATTACCTTTATCACGATGCGATAAGTGAACCTAAGATACTATTTTGTTTTATAATTAAGCCTATAGTGAAGACTTAATATGGAAGCACCTAGCCTAGGCCCAAAGTTTGTCATGAAAGAAAAAACATCAATTCAGTCTTAAACCTAAATCACTTCTGAAATAAACTATTTTTCTGTTATACCTCCAAAAAAAAAAAAACATTTTTGATCAACGAAGACACTAAATTAAGAAATCAACAAATATATATTTTCTCAGTTTCGCTGTCTAGACATTTCATTTTACACTTTCAGTACATAGACTATAACAACAATATCGGGTCACTCTTTTGTCGCTAAGCAACATAACATAAAAGACACTGTTGGAACGTAACGTTACAAAAAGACAGACACTGGTTTTATGCGTACTGACATAACATTATTATTATTTTCAGATTACATACAAGAATACATTCATTTCTAACTCTGATAGTGTTTTACTAACGGACGTCAGACTACACTCTTCCCGGATGTTAAATTCAGCTGTTTGACAAAAATTTGATACATTGACATTAAACTTTAGAGCCTAATAGCGTAATACCGCCTCCAAATGACTCGGCGATAAATCTGAGAACTTATAACGCTAAAAACCGAGTTTTGATACCCGTGGTGGATACAGCACAGATAGTCCCTTGTACAGCTTTGCGTTTAGGAACAAACAGATAAGATAATATTGTAAATTCAGAAGTTAAATATTTTGAGTAAGGGAGTGGTTTGAAATTCACCATCTCTGCATAAACTGGAGCATAGGAATAAAACGTACTTGCAAAGGATTATCCCATCACACAACGTATCGTAGAAGTTCTTACTGTCTCCATCTGTACTGATATCTTCACCTGTGAGGTCTTTAATCCAGTTCAACAGTTCAGACGCGAGTTGAGGGTCATACTTGGCCTTTACCTTAGAGAAGGAATCATACGCATTAAAATTGATACACTTATCATTAATTTTACTTAAACAAATACTGTTAATAGGATACATCAATGAGAATCTTCAAACAGTAATCTAAGTTGTTATGCAGATTATATATATAACAAGAAAACTTTTTTTGTAATTTATCAATACGTTTAAGAAATCTTTAAATGTTTTTCTGTTTATTAAGAATAGAGATTTCCTTATATACCTAAAACAAAGAAAGTTTAATTAATCTTTTACAGTGAAAATCGATTTATTGTTTAATAGGAGTTTAACGTTTATGCTTAACTGCGAATTCTCGAAGTTTCGATTTTCAGTGTTTCTAGATAAAGACACAGTCTTATGCTCTTTATTTCCGGTAGTTAGAGCACTGGATTCGTAACCTGCAAGTCACGGGTTCGAATCCCATCACTGAACATTCTTGTCCATTCAGCCGTAGGAGCGTTACAATGTGACTGTCAATCCCACTATTTGTTGGTGAAGAGTACCCAAAGAGTTGGTGGTGAGTGGTGTTGACTAGCTGCCCTCCCTCTAGTCTATCACTTCTAAATTAGGGATGGCTACTACCGATAGCCCTCGTGTCTAGTATTGTGCTATACTAGAGATATGTTACTTAATGTGACATTACAGGTTTATATGTTACGACCTACCGTTGTTTCTTACCACTGTTATGTATTAGAATTTCGAATAGTGCGAAGCCGAGTTAATTGATAATTTAATATTAGTAGTTAAATTATACTTTGGATTTAGTATTTAAATATATGATGATATATAGTCAGTTTATGATATTTGCCAACAAGATTGATACACACCGTTTTTGTTTCTAACACAAATAAGTTTGAATATACACACAACAGTACAATTTAGAATAACAATTATTATAAATAGTTACTACAAACAATGATTTATAAACAAAAGTTTCACAAACTTACAAACAATATAAAGTCTACTTTCTAGTCCGTAACTTCCTTGATATCTTATCGAGGGTTTACGATGAGCGAGTTAATTGCGAGTTGATGTAGGTACAATACGCTTCATCGGGAGCTAGCTAGCTTTGCTCTTCGTTATTCACCAGCCAACGCACGACGAGTTTTCCACGATGAAGTTATATAATGTTCGATGAGAATCCACTGCAGTTAAATGATTTGTAATGTTCGAACTTTGTAAATATTCCTGGTCAGATAGCTTAAGTTTTCCGATTGATAAGCGTTATAACAATCACAGTTATAGCTTTCGAAGTTTTAAAGCACATCGATTATAGCGAACTAATAATAGACACTCTTCTTGGCGCGTCGCTTTAGTTATATTTATAGGGGTGGGAAGGTTTTCTAGAAAATTCAGTCTTACGTAACAGTACTGGTTAAAGCGTTTACTTATATAGATATATTATTGATTCTTACTCTCGAGAATCTTCTACAACTTTGGATAATAGGCGGGAGCTTCGCAATACCTATCTAACAGTATAAGCTATGTATGTTTCTAAATATAAACTTAATCTAAACAACATTCATATTAAAATAAATATGAGGTTGAGACAACAGTAAACTGGTTTCAACTCAGTGTTCTAACACACAGGTTGGGTTCTTAGCAGGTTTTATTTCTTTGAACATCTTGTAAGGATAGCAGGAGAATCTGTGGTTGAGATAACAGTAAACTAGTTTCAACTCAGTGTTCTAACATACAGGTTGGGTTCTTATCAGGTTTTATTTCTTTGAACATCTTGTAAGGATAGCAGGAGAATCTGTGGTTGAGATAACAGTAGACTGGTTTTAAATCAATGTTCTAACATTCAGGTTTTTAATTCGGGACGATTTGTTTTTGTAGTTGAAAAAGAATTAGCTATTCTTCAAGTTATGTTATAATTATATATGTAAATACACATACACATTCTAATACTTAAAGAACTGATAATCCCCACAGTTTAATATTCTTGATGAAGAGAACAATATCATATCATATCATATCATTTGATACAGCTACATACAGACTCACAGTTTATGTAAGTACAGTTATCAAACTACACATGTTAGTCAGTATGACTTCGGTCTCTACTCTAATTAATACAGGCTGTTTCTAGAAGTCATCTCTTTAGTCACTGAAGACGACTGAAAACAATGTTAGGTTCGTAAAGACTTCAAGAAACTTACTGAATATTGTTCCAAGGTTACGAAAAAGTGACAGGTATTAATAAAGTCCAGCCTATTCAGTATAACTTGTTCGTTATTAACAGGTCCACGTCTCTTCCACAGTAAACGCTTCGATTTCAAAAATCTGTACGAAAGGTTGTTTCATTGGTGAGGCCGTTCTTATTAATTGGAGAGCAGGATATTTTACTACTCTAATAACTCAGTTTCAAATTCACGAATCTGGATTCCGTGACAACGGTTTCAAAAGGTATTGGTTTTATACCAATACAGATAAGTAGAAAATGAACATAAACAAAATAATCATATGAGTGAAAGTAAAGATAAATAGGCTAAGCACAATACATCTGCATTATCTAGTGCCGACGAGGCCTTTCGTTCAATAGCAAGGCTCTTCAGGGCGACGGGGATACGACAGACATAATAACAGTATTTTTATGAACAGCAATTATTATGGTGTGTGAAATATATAATATGTAAATTACGTGAATTTTAATTAATATTATTTTTTGTTTGTTATTAAACACGAACCTACACAATGGGCTATCTGTGCTCTGCCCACAGCATATACCGAAACCTATTTTTTAGTATTATAAGCCCTCAACGTTACCGCTGAGCCACCGGAAGGCCATACACATATATTGTTTTACGTCATTTACAAATCAAATTTTTAGGCTTAGGACAAAACACACAATATTATTTATTTATTCTATTTCGAACATCTAGTATTTATTTGTCATTATTTTGTTGGAAGAGGCCAAGAGAAATTTGGGAGATGTTTTGGTCCCTACCCCCTTTCCTATGGCTACGAGTCTCATGTTACAATTTATAGACATTAAACGATTATTGACAGTAAATATTTACTGGAAAGTAAAGATAGGTTTGTGACAAAGTCTGTGTTCCTGGAAATCAGTTCTCAGAAATTCCTTATTTATCTCCGAGATGCAATTTCTCGAAGCTTTCTCAGTTATTTATTTTATACTTTGTTGATAACAGTTTTGTTCTGAAGTTAAAGAAAACACCGAATGATTGTTACAACAAACCTGAACTCTAACAACTATAGTTTCACATATCGACCTATTAGATCTGACATTACAGAGTGGACATGGTTATACGAAACCTGAACTCTAACAACTATAGTTTCACATATCGACCTATTATATCTGACATTACAGAGTGGACATAGTTATACGAAACCTGAACTCTAACAAGTATAGTTTCACATATCGACCTATTATATCTGACATTACAGAGTGGACATAGTTATACGAAACCTGA
>NW_013670003.1:64667-68972 GCF_000517525.1 Limulus polyphemus
CTGACATTACAGAGTGGACATAGTTATACTAATTCTGAACTCTAACAACTATAGTTTCACATATCGACCTCTTAGATCTGACATTACAGAGTGGACATAGTTATACTAATTCTGAACTCTAACAACTATAGTTTCACATATCAACCTATTAGATCTGACATTACAGAGTGGACATAGTTATACGAAACCTGAACTCTAACAACAGGTTGATATGTGAAATTATAGTTGTTAGAGTTCAGGTTTTGTATAACTATGTCCACTCTGTAATGTCAGATCTACTAGGTTGATATGTGAAACCATAATTAGATCTGACATTACAGAGTGGACATAGTTATACGAAACCTGAACTCTAACAACTATGGTTTCACATATCAACCTATTAGATCTGACATTACAGAGTGGACATAGTTATACGAAACCTGAACTCTAACAACTATGGTTTCACATATCAACCTATTAGATCTGACATTACAGAGTGGACATAGTTATACGAAACCTGAACTCTAACAACTATGGTTTCACATATCAACCTATTAGATCTGACATTACAGAGTAGACATAGTTATACTAATTCTGAACTCTAAAAACTATAGTTTCACATATCAACCTATTAGATCTGACATGACAAAGTGGACATAGTTATATTAAATCTGAACTCTGTCTGGTATAGTTTCATATGTCAATCTGTTGGATCTGACATTACAGAGTGGACATGGTTATACTAAATCTGAACTCTGACCGGTATAGTTTCATATATCGACCTGTTGGATATGACATTACATAGTGGACATAGTTATACTAATTCTGAACTCTAACAACTATAGTTTCACACATCGACCCATTGGATCTGACATGACAAAGTGGACATAGTTATATTAAATCTGAACTCTGTCTGGTATAGTTTCATATGTCAACCTGTTGGATCTGACATTACAGAGTGGACATGGTTATACTAAATCTGAACTCTGACCGGTATAGTTTCATATATCGACCTGTTGGATCTGACATTACATAGTGGACATAGTTATACCAAACCTGGACTCTGATCGGTATAGTTTCACGTGTTGACATGCTGTGTTGGACATTACAAAGTGTACATAGTTATACCAAACCTGGACTCTGATCGGTATACTTTCACGTGTCGACATACTGTGTTTGACATTACAAAGTGTACAGAGTTATTCCAAACCTGGACTCTGATCGGTATAGTTTCACACATGCTGTGTTTGACATTACAGAGTGTACAGAGTTATACCAAACCTGGACTATGATCGGTATAGTTTCACACATGCTGTGTTTGACATTACAGAGTGTACATAGTTCAAACTTCACCTTAGGCTTATCAGCAATTTATGTTAGATAGTTCTACAGTTTATGTTCAAGTGTATTACATAAGCGCTGTAGCATGCATTACGTAGCAAAGTCACTACGATAGCCAAATGAGAACCAGGGTTTTTATGTATTACCAGGTTTCACACATTTAATTTCGTTGTTACAAGACTATAATGTACAAAGGAGTTTTTATAAGAAACTATCACCGTTTATCGATTCTATTGCTTTCCCGGCCTCACGTTCCACAGCAATTATCACTATTTAAATTTAAACGTTAACGTGATGGCGAACAGATAAACACGAGATATCTTATCAGTAGACCAAAGACTGTTTTAATACAGTCGTAAAGTTTAAAATACATGTGGATCAAGTATCCCACAATCTTTTTAAAAACGGTGATAAGTGTTTGACATAAATCAAGTGTCTGATTTGATGTGTAACACATTAAATCTTCATGTAACATGTACGGGAACTTCCAGTTTAAAGACGTGATAACAGAACTAGTCGTGTGAATTAATTTGAGAACATGTACAGGAACAGAATGAGTTTAATGAAGTTAGCTCGCGAACGTAGATGAAAATGTCCAGAAGTATATTTACAAGAAATGACTATAAAAGATAAGCATAAAAAAATCTACATTTACGTAGGAAATAACTGTGCATTTTTTTACTCGTGTTTATTATTACACTTTGGAAAAAGTACATAAGTTTACTTCTTTGAAATAATTACTCGTGTTTATTATTACACTTTGGAAAGTACATAAGTTTACTTTTTTGAAATAATTACTCGTGTTTATTATTACATTTTGGGAAAGTACATAAGTTTACTCCTTTGAAATAATTACTCGTGTTTATTATTACACTTTGGAAAAAGTACATAAGTTTACTTCTTTGAAATAATTACTCGTGTTTATTATTACACTTTGGAAAAGTACATAAGTTTACTCCTTTGAAATAATTACTCGTGTTTATTATTACACTTTGGAAAAGTACATAAGTTTACTCCTTTGAAATAATTACTTGTGTTTATTATTACACTTTGGAAGAGTACATAAGTTTACTCCTTTGAAATAATTACTCGTGTTCATTATTACACTTTGGAAAAGTACATAAGTTTACTTCTTTGAAATAATTACTTGTGTTTATTATTACACTTTGGAAAAGTACATAAGTTTACTCCTTTGAAATAATTACTCGTGTTTATTATTACACTTTGGAAGAGTACATAAGTTTACTTCTTTGAAATAATTACTTGTGTTTATTATTACACTTTAGAAAAGTACATAAGTTTACCCCTTTGAAATAATGTCCGAAAAAAGACCCCAATATATATTTTTTCTAGGCTGCATATATAATCTACTGATACTGAAACCCATTCAGCAACTTTAAGTAGGGTTTGTCTTTGCATATAAATATGCACAAATGTTCCGCAGGTGGCGCTGCGTTAGACCTTATAGGTGAGCTTCAACTCGAATATACTTGTTGTGTTTGACTTCTTATAAAAAGCCAGTAGAATCTTGACTTTGAATGATAATTTATTCTTTAGATTCTTGTTATGAAGACGATGTGTAATAAACATATACACAGAAACACATATATCTAATATTTCGAAATGTTTAACTTGTATATATCTGATAAAAAGTCAAATAAAGGAAAATATTCTTTAAACATTGTTCTTCAAACAGTCTAATAGATATGATCTTTCGAGGTTATTTCCTCCCCTTTCATTTTCTAATAGATATGATGTTTCGAGGTTATTTGCTCCCCTTTCATTTTCCAATAGATATGATGTTTCGAGGTTATTTCCTCCTCTTTCATTTTCCAATAGATATGATGTTTCGAGGTTATTTCCTCCCCTTTCATTTTCCAATAGATATGATGTTTCGAGGTTATTTCCTCCCCTTTCATTTTCTAATAGATATGATGTTTCGAGGTTATTTCCTCCCCTTTCATTTTCTAATAGATATGATGTTTCGAGGTTATTTCCTCCCCTTTCATTTTCTAATAGATATGATGTTTCGAGGTTATTTCCTCCTCTTTCATTTTCCAATAGATATGATGTTTCGAGGTTATTTCCTCCCCTTTCAAATTTTAATAGATATGATGTTTCGAGGTTATTTCCTCCCCTTTCATTTTATAATAGGTATGATGTTTCGAGGTTATTTCCTCCCCCTTTTTCCAACACTTTCGTTTTCTAATAGATATGATGTTTCGAAGTTATTTCCTCCCCTTTCATTTTCTAATAGATATGATGTTTCGAAGTTATTTTTCCCCCTTCCTCACTTTCATTTTCCATGAAACTTTACGTTTGAATCAACTGTCTCACTTATACATTTCTGAGAAACATTTTCAGTATGTAAAATGACATAGATTAAGTTATTCACATTATCCGAGAGCGTCCTACACATCGTCATGAAACATTCCAAATCTCTATATTTTTATTTTATTTTAATAAATCTGCTCATTTTTGTTTAAAAGGACTATATACACTACATTTCTTTAATGTTAAATTTAAAGCCCAGTTATTGAAGTATCATCGGGATTCGAAACCATATAGTCGATACACTGAGTAGGGAATGTTTAGTTTTTCACGTAAAAGTCATAGATATTAAAAATTTAGCAAACACTATTGTAAAAAAAAAGTAGTGAAGATGGCCATGAGACTTTAATTTGTAAAAGAATCAAACAATATCTCACTCTGAGTCTTCTGGCGAGTCAGCTATAAATTTAGATTTACAATTATAATATCCAGTTAGCCTATTGTGAAGTTTTGCGTTAAAACAACAATAACTTCCCAACCAGGGCAGCTACGAACCTGGAAAAAATCAGGAATGTACAAGTGATGCAGATCGAACTGCCAGAACCCTGAGAAAGAAAGGATTGGTATGTATTATGAATTTCCCGCAAAGCTACACGAGGGCTATCTGCGCTAGCCGTCCCTAATTTAGTAGTGTAAGACTAGAGGGAAGGCAGC
>NW_013670003.1:69040-72446 GCF_000517525.1 Limulus polyphemus
TCCCACAGCTGAAAGGGCGAGCATGTTCGGTGTGACGGGGATTCGAACCCGCGACCCGCAGATTGCGAGTCGAGCGCCCTAACCACCTGGCCATGCCGGGCCGAGAAAGAAAGACAGGAGAGGATGGGGATGGGGAATTCAGTCTCTGCCGTTTCTTTTCGAGAAAGTGTAGGTTGTGATCTATCAGGCTGGGTTCCCCAGCCAACCAGCCTCGCGTCTGTGGCCATAAAGAAGGTAATTTTGGACCAGTAATACTACTGAATGTTAGTTCAATGTTTAGTGAGGAACCAACTGAACTGAATAGTTAATTCATAAATACAATAACAGAAACTTTTACAGTATAGACAAATTTTGATTTTAATAATTACAGTGTTTTCGACCCATAGTATCGAGTCATCATCAAAACCAGAACTCGTCTGCCGTAAAAGTTGGTGTTATTATATTTTTTACCGTTAGCTTGTTTCAGAAATCTACACAACGGGCTTGTAACTTTACTGTAACTAAACTTAGAATTTAGTGTAAATATTTTGTAAAACTTACTTTGTTGAAAGCCTCGGCAGCAAATCCTGATTTACGAGCTCTGTTTTCCGCCATTTCAAAAACAAATCTTTATTGAAGTATAGTTAGTTGTAGAGGTCTATGTAGAAAACGTTGGGGTTCCGATCAACGAGTGACGTGCTATGAAACCAATAAATAAAGTACACGACGATATAATTATCAGTGATGACGTCATGAGCTGAGTCTTACTGCTCTTAAACCTTGAATTAAGATAATTCCTAATTCAGAGATCAAGACCTGTAAAACTTCTTGAGGCCCTCTTAGTAATGTTTAAATATTTTCTGAAGCAAACTATCAAACGAAAGGGAGATGTTGGGTGTAAAAACTTACAAGCTGTTTCTTAATTAGGATATTAAAATATGTATTTTTTGTATAGTATTTCAAAAATATTTATATTTTACGTTGTCTACTATACCATCCGTCAAGTTCAAAACAATACATTTTCTAAAGAAGTCGAAATCGTAACAAAGCAGGCTTCCAAACTAACATTGTGCTTACCAGCTAAACGTTTTTTTTTTTGGAATGTTTTTCAGAATTTTTGCGCATAACTGAATAAGGCCTAATGAACAGTACCCACCGCCGATGTTTGAACGAATAATGACATTCCACCTTATAGAGCGCTTTGTGGCCATAGGAAACGAACCACGAATCTTCGATTTCACAGCTGTGGTCCACGTCTGGCCCACCAACCAGATATTTTAATCACTTTTACTTCACTTGTTAGTAGAGAAAGAATAACATTACTTTTGGGTTAAACCTATTGGTTTATAAAATCCGTATTCAATTTACTGCCATTTTTGTTGAAACTTCCAAATTTAATTTATAATCGTAGAAAAAATATATATAAAAGTGAAAACCGAGCCCTGCTATTCTGTATTAATTAGGACCGGCATGGCCAAGTGGTTAGGGCGCTTGACTCGTAATCGTAGTCATCACCACTCACCGCCAACTCTTGGGCTACTCTTTTACCAACGAATAATGGGATTGATTGTCACATTATAACGCTCTCACGGCTGAAAGGGCGAGCATGTTTGGTGGGACGGGAATTCGAACCTGCGACCTGCAAATTGCGAGTCGAACGTCCTAACAACCTGACCATGCCGGGCCCAACAACCTTGCCATGCCAGGCCCAACAGCCTGACCCTGCCGGCCCCTAGATCGTGAGTGGTTTGCATTGGTTGTGCATAATTTTTCGTCAATTTTGGAGGCAATTTCGTTGATGTGATGCGTTTATCAGTTATTACTCTGTTATTTTTGGATGTGTTCCTAATTATTATTAATTCATAAATTAACTACTTGACTACAGAATAAAATTAAGTTGAATAATTAGTCTAAGACCACCATTTTATTTAATAACCCTTAATTACAGATAAATATAGCTAGACTGTATCAGAATTAAAAGCAGAATTTTATAGGCCAGAAATTCGCGTTTCTATTTTAAGCGAAAAATGACATCAAAGCTTTAATTTAAAATTAATGATGCTTTAAATGATTAAACTCTTAATTATAGTTCTTAAAAAGTCATTAATTACGCGAAGTTTCAAAATAAACTCTTATAAGTTAAACTAAGCAAAATAAAAACTAAAGAAATACAATGGTTTTGGCGCCATCTAGTGATTTTACTTAACAAATCTAATGATTATTTCGAAATTTTAAGCTGCACTCTTGAATATGTTATAAAAATATTAACTGTGAGAAGTTTTAAGATTGATTCTTATATTTTAAACTTAGCAAAAGAAAACTAAGTAAACACCGTGGATTTTGTGCAAAAAAATGAATTCTACATAACAAATTTAATGATTGTTTCAAAAATTTAAGCTGCGTTCTTGAATATGTTTTTAAAATTTTTTTAACTGTGGGAGATTTAAAATTGAATCATATTGTCTAAACGTAAGAAACAAAAATTTATTAAAACTTATTTTGAAATATTAGTTTGGTCTTTAATTTAATGTTTACTTTTTGCGTTGTTATACTGCGTATTTATCTAGAGATAAAAGTTTGAAGTGTAATTAATTAACGACGATCTCATTACACCAAAATTATCCATTAATACAGCTGGAAAGCGTATATTTTTTAAATATACTAAGTTCTGATATATGCCAATAGAGGGGGCGCACAACATTTTCACCAGTGAAGTTTACTCATCTAACATATTGGCCTGTATCACGTTGAGTTTATCATAACTCTAAAAGCAGTGGAAAACAAGATCCTTGTCTGCCTATTCAACGTGTACCTCTAAGTATTTGTCTGCCTATCCAATGGATATCTCTAGATATTTGTCTACATATCCGATTGATATTTATCTGTTTTTCCAATGGTTATCCAATTGATATTTATAGATGCAGTAATACCTAAAAATATCCATTGGAAAGGCAGATAAATACCTAAAAATATCCATTGGAAAGACAGACAAGTACATAAAAATATATTGAATAGACAGTTTATTATCTGTAAATATCAATTGGATAACCATTGGAAAGACAGACAAATACCTAGAAATATCCATTTGAAAGACAGACAAATACATAAAAATACATTGGATAGACAGTTTATTAGTGTCTCAATTTGTAGACGGCTTGTATAATTATAAGGTGAAATATCTAGTATTCCTATAACACTAAGGCTACTAATAAGTAGCAATGAGCCAAACGTTAACGCCCTGAGACTTGGAGACAAGAAGGTAAGTAGATACTGGGATTTGGAGACAAGAAGGTAAGTAGAGACTGGGATATAAAGACAAGAAGGTAAGTAGAGACTGGGATATAAAGACAAGAAGGTACGTAGAGACTGGGATATGAAGACAAGAAGGTAAGTTGAGACTGGGGTATAAAGACAAGAAGGTAAGTAG
>NW_013670003.1:73451-86157 GCF_000517525.1 Limulus polyphemus
GGGATATAAAGACAAGAAGGTAAGTAGAGGCTTGGATATGAAGACAAGAAGGTAAGTGAAGATATTGCCTTAGAAAGACTAAAATATACTTATTCGTAGGTAACATATGTTTCTTGTTGTATGAAAAGGTTTCGACAGAGTGTTAGTAGAAATACGCATTGATGAATGATAAATATTCGACTTGATACTTTATGTCATTTTTTGGGTTATGATCACAAACTTCACCACTGTCAACTGAATTATCATATTTCACTGCTTTTATTTCTACTTTTAAAGGCGATAGAATTACTTAAAATAAAAGTTATAATCTTATGAAGTAACATCAATGATTTATCCAGCTGAGCTTCAGAAATATGAGCCTTCTGGTGGCTTTGTATTTTCCATTTGCTTTCTTGGGGTTACAACTTAACACTTGTCACAATAAATTGCATTGTGAAAGCGAGACATACTGTTCTTGAAATGCGCAACTTACACATTTTTATTAAACGTACAGGTCAGGGAAAGGCCTAGAGAATAGTGTGTCTTGGCTGTGAATCCAGTGATTCGTGGTTCGCGTGCCTTTACCACAAAAACCATATTGAGGTTATAGGCGCGTTATAAGAGTAAAGGTCATATCCCATTATTCTGTCAAACAATAGTAACCGAATAGTTAACGGTTGATGCTGTTGACCGGATGTTAACACTTTATTTCTTCACTTCAGAATTAGGAAAGGCATGAGCAAACAGCTCTGCGCAAATATTCCAAAACAAAGAATTAAACGTACATCAAAAAGAAATTTTAACAAGCACCGTACAGTTTAGTTCGGATAGCGATATACGTCAGGGGAACGTGTTAGTTATGATGACGAATTGGAATTACAGATACAATAGAAGATCTTTACATGATATGGTTCTTTTAAGGAAGAACATAGGTATTTAGTACCTGTCACCCTTTAAATTACACTTGGCCACCCTTTCCGCTCTGTAACTCTTGTAATTCTAACGGTTGAATCACTCGATTTTTGCCGTGCAAAGTTTAATATTTTTCAACTGGATAACTTGAGGAATATTTCGTTACTTCGAAGACTATAACGAATCCTGCCCAGTAGTGAGTGGTAGATCTTACGTAAAACTATTACGTAGTGAATAGTGACGATACCAAAGTTTGACAGCTGTGAATGTCCTTTAGTATATTTTAAATCTAGGTCGTGACCTGGTGGCATGTTTAGTAAACACTGTGACATAACAATGAGTTCACAGATAGGAAAAGCTGAAGCTCGAAATATTAGTTCATAAACAAACGATGAATAGAACATTATTTATACAAAATTTTGTTAATTTTAAAGTAATTTTTGGGAATTATTACGCGGGAAATAATAACTAAGGATTAGAATATTTGTAAAATCTGATTGGTTTAAATCAGGCTAAAATCTGATTGGTTTAAAAAAGTGTGTTTGTTGTTGAGCGCACATCCATACAATGGGCTATCTTTTTGTGCCCACCACAGGTATCGAAACTCAGTTTTTATCTTTATAAGCCTTCAGACTACCGCGGAGCCACTGGGAGGGGAGGGAGAATGTGGTTTTTTGTATTTAATTTTCTACAGACAGTTATTATATAAGAGAACTTCTTAAAGACGATGTTTCTTTTTTGTTTTTTCACTTGCGTCTTTACAGAGCACCTTATCCAGCTATTTAATCACAGCATGTTTTCGTACTTTGTCAGTAATCGAATACATGTTCTGCTTAGGTTTAAGTACCTTGTTGGTAATTCAGTAAATGTTCTACTCAGGTTTACGTACTTTGTCAGTAATCGAGTACATGTTCTGTTTAGGTTTACGTACCTTGTTGGTAATTCAGTAAATGTTCTGCTTAGGTTTAAGTACCTTGTCAGTAACTCGGTAGATGTTCTACTCAGGTTTACGTACTTTGCCAATAATCGAGTACATGTTCTGCTTAGGTTTACGTACCTTGTTGGTAATTCAGTAAATGTTCTGCTTAGGTTTAAGTACCTTGTCAGTAACTCGGTAGATGTTCTACTCAGGTTTACGCACTTTGTCAGTAATCGAGTACATGTTCTGTTTAGGTTTACGTACCTTGTTGGTAATTCAGTAAATGTTCTGCTTAGGTTTAAGTACTTTGTCAGTAACTCGGTAGATGTTCTACTCAGGTTTACATAGTTTGTCAGTAATTCGCTAGGTGTTCTACTCAGGTTTACGTACTTTGTCAGTAACTCGGTAGATGTTCTACTCAGGTTTACGTAGTTTGTCAGTAATTCGGTAGATGTTCTACTCAGGTTTACGTAGTTTGTCAGTAATTCGGTAGATGTTCTACTCAGGTTCGTAGTTTGTCAGTAATTCGCTAGATTTTTTACGTAGGTTTATGTAGTTCGTCAGTAGTTCAGTGCTTTATGAAGCAATGTTACTCAGCCTTGAGTTCACAGCACGTGTCATTGTGAAGCAATGTTATTCAGCCCTGAGTTTAAAGCACGTGGCGTTGTGAAATATCGTTACTCAGCCTTGAGTTCAAACCACGTGCCATTGTGAAACTTAACAGTAAAATGTCTGTAAACATTATAGATACATTTGCTTATTCTATCCAATAAAAATATAAAAATAACTTTTGTATCAAAGCATTTCAAAAACTGTTTCATAATTTTTGTTATTTCACTGTAGAGATATGAAACAATGTCATACATAAATTTCATTAGTTAGAACCATTTTATGAGTATTAATATAAATAATAAGACCCATGCATGTTTAAAAGGCACCCTGTTGCTAAATATAAACAAGCTCGTTTTGTCCGAAGATGACCAGTCTTATTAGACTTTATGTTGTTAGATTAATTAATAAGAAAATCACACAAATCATGGTTTACGTTTTATTGTAACGTTGGGCAGGTTCTTTTAGATTACTTAGTGAAACTAATAAGTTCCCACTTTCAACGGAAATTACTCGTTTATGGTACTACGAAATAACATACAATAAAATAACACTAACATAAATACATTACTAACTTCTCAATCACTGAACGGCTGAAAACTGAAGTTAACCCAATGCTTCACTGATACTCATATTTATAATATATCCCTTTTCTAGATATTTATCAAAATCTTTTGATCATTAACATTCAAGGTATTCTAGGACTAATTTTATAAACTTTCCAAATCTATCACCATCATCATGTTAGCAGCTTCTTTAGCAAACAAATAAATTTAAATATTGGAAAGATAGCTTATAACACTTCCCCCTTACATGGTTGTGAAGTCATTTGAACTATCCAAATACAAAAATTAAATACTACATTAAATTGTCCATTTACCAAGTTATTTTTGTGGTTTTACCATTCCGAGGTCTATGTTATACAGAAGGGATGGCCTCTTGTTCCTTATTGTCACTGGCTGTCGTTTTTTTTTTGGGGGGGGGGGTTCTAGGTAGGTAGTCAACTGAATCCACTGATGGTTTTATCATTGTTATCCTCTGGAAGTGGTTTAAAGAAGAATTCAGGTTTCTTCTGCAGGCAAATTCTTTCCTAATTGGCCATTATTTCGCCGATGTAGTTCCAAAGATACTCATGGTGGGTGAAATTCAACTAGTTCTTCTCTTGGTAGATGAATTATTAACAGCTGAATTTCGTTCCATAAATTCAACTAGTTTTTGTCTACTTCAGCTAGCTCTAAACTATCGTCAGGGGAAGCTCATGTTTCAGTACTACTCGATCTGATGATCCCGTAACCTTGAGATGGTATCTTTAGTTGTTTATTTGGGACTTTAATAGATGATAGTTACATTGCTAAATTCAGAGATATCCTTAAATATATGGACCTATTTTGCTCTGCCTAATTCTCGTATATCCGTCTGTTATGGCATCTATAAATTGGCAAACTGCCAACGAATCAATAATTTCACGTAGAGCATCTGGGTAAGATGATTGGGCAAGATTTTCCAAATCTTCTACAAGTTTGGCCAGGGTCTCCGTACTTTGTTCCAAAACATTATTCCAGATACATTCTTCTGGATAAGGTAGTTATCAATGTTTCATAATTGTTGTTGCTCTCAGATGGAAGATTACTTCATGTAGTTAAAGTTGGTCCTTTTAAACGGGGATCAAGGTAAAGAGCTTCTTGTTCAGTATTCCAACTGTTAACATTGGAAACCATTTAGAACCGAGCCTGATATGTCTTCTATGGTATATTTCCATCATAGTCCATTGGTTTCTTGATTGGGCGATGTTGTGGAATTTTCCAGCTAAATTCTGGAACTGGATTTCTTAATGATACGGCTGGAGTAACTCAGGAATGCCCCGCAGTCACAGATGACATACCAGTAGTGATATTAAGTGTAGACCAAATAGATTTAACTGTTCCATATTTGTCATTAAATGGTATTTTATGTTGGGCTAAATTCTGGAACTGGATTTCTTAATGATACGGCTGGAGTAACTCAGGAATGCCCCGCAGTCACAGATGACATACCAGTAGTGATATTAAGTGTAGACCAAATAGATTTAACTGTTCCATATTTGTCATTAAATGGTATTTTATGTTGGAATTATTGGGCATGTGTAGAAATAGATGTGGTTGGTGTAATGTTTGCACTCATCAATTTATTTTCCATGCGTTTTATTCTGTCACTGTCCTTTTCAACCTTGATGTTCTTCAGTTTTGTTATTACAGCCTTTATGTACATCATTGGTGTATTTCTGTACTTCTTCAATCTTATTGATGCATCAAATTGCATCACCAATCTTGTCTTCAATCAGAGTTATTTTTGCTCTTAATTCTTCTCAAAAGAAAAAATTAAGTACACAAACTTCTCTATTGAAATCCTGGCTTGTTCTTATAATTCTTTGTATCTTTCTTCTGGTCTTCTTTTAATTTTCTTGTCTCTTTCGTTTTGTAATTCTTTCAATTTTCTGCCTCATTCCTCTACTTTTGGTATTAACCCATTTAATCCTGTTTTAACAAACCCATCATCTCTAACAAAAGCTCCAGTCTCACGTCTGGATCTAATTGCAATGCTGAAATTGAGCCACGTTATATTTTATTTTCATTAACGTTTGCTACAGGCCATTATCGCTTGCAAACAGTTGTAGGCCTAAGCTCACAAATAACTTTTCACTTTCAATAGAAGTTTACTCGCTAATGATACTACGAACTAACTTAAAAATAAACTTACTTGAACAATTTCGCGACTAATTGATGAAATAACTGACTATACGCGATAATACTGATCTGAATATTCCAATATTTTCTCAATCACTGAACGAACTGAGCACCTAAACTAACACTGATTCTCGTATTTATAATGTGTTCTTGTTTCTACATATTTCACAAAGTCTCTCGATCTTTACTTTAAGGAACATACCAGACATTCTAGAACAACTTCTATGAACTTTGTATGTCTAGCATAATCATCGTGTTAAAAGATCCCTTTGGGAAGAAAAAAAGAAGAATGAAACCACTGTTTTTTTTTTTGTTTTTTTTTGTAGTTAAGCACAAAGCTACACAATTGGTTATCCGTGCTCTGACCACCACTGGTATCGAAATCCAGTTTCTAGCATTGTAAATCCGCAAACATACCGCTGAGCTACTGGGGGGGGGGATTAAAAATTGAAAAAAATTGTTGAAAACAATAATTGTCCAGGAAATTAAGACTTAACCAGAGCAGGAAGTTAGTCGAGTATAGAGAAAGTAGTATAAGGTGTCCATAGTTCTGAGTATAACTATTTTAACATCAGGCTGACTGAATATGATAGTGGTTATTATTTGTAAACTCATGACGAATGAAAATTGCTGACATTTAGAACTATTTTTCGCGGCAGCCTGTTAACGTATAAAACTCTCGAGGATACACTATCACGATTTGTACATGGGCTTGTCTATAAACAGAACACTTAAATTAAGGTCTAAACCATGATTCAGCTGTTTTAGTTGATCTCTATTTGAAAGGAATGTTTTATATGATAATAAGGACGACGAAATTATCACAATGTCGTTTAAATTCAAACATCTTTGTAAAGGGCACTTAAAGACACTGCCTGCTAAAATGCACTGACAGATGCAGTTCTGCACATTTACTGAACGACACTGCCTGATAAAAGGTGCTGGCAGATACAGTTCTGTACATTTACTGAAAGACACTGTCTGCTAAAACGTACTGAAAGATACAGTTCTGTACATTTACTGAAAGACACTGCCTGCTAAAACGTATTGAAAGATACAGTTCTGTACATTTACTGAAAGACACTGCCTGCTAAAACGTATTGAAAGATACAGTTATGCACATTTACTGAAAGACACTGTCTGCTAAAACGTACTGACAGATATACATTTACTGAACGACACTGTCTGCTAAAACGCACTGAAAGATACAGTTCTGTACATTTACTGAACGACACTGCCTGCTAAAAGGTGCTGGCAGATACAGTTCTGTACATTTACTGAAAGACACTGTCTGCTAAAACGTACTGACAGATATACATTTACTGAAAGACACTGTCTGCTAAAACGTATTGAAAGATACAGTTATGCACATTTACTGAAAGACACTGTCTGCTAAAACGTACTGACAGATATACATTTACTGAAAGACACTGTCTGCTAAAACGCACTGAAAGATACAGTTCTGTACATTTACTGAAATACACTGTCTGCTAAAACGTACTGAAATATACAGTTCTGTACATTTACTGAAAGACACTGTCTGCTACAACGTACTGACAGACAGTTCTGTAACATCTACTGAAAGACACTGTCTGCTACAACGTACTGACAGACACTGTCTGCTACAACGTACTGACAGACACAGTTCTGTAACATCTACTGAAAGATGATGCCTGCTACAACGTACTGACAGACACAGTTCTGTAACATCTACTGAAAGATGATGCCTGCTACAACGTTTTCTAGATTATTGATTATTTTCCCCCATTTTTACTGTTTTTCCATTCACTTCATTATGATAATAGTAAAAGCCATTTACTATTATAAAAATATCGTAGTTTGTAGAGGACATCCTCATTATTATGTTTAGTATATGAGAATCTAAAGACTAAAGTAATCGAAATTATCCATAAAAATACATACAATAGGGACTTTTGCTATTACTTCGTGATTTATGAGTCCCATAATAATCATTTCTTCGTACTCTGATGCCTCATTGTTGCTCAGAAATAAGTAGCTCAGAAAGATCTAGAACCTTATATATACAGACTGTGAAACAGACAAACCTCTTGATTGTACTGTATATACAGACCGGTAAACAGACAAACCTCTTGATTGTACTGTATATACAGACTGATAAACAGACAAACCTCATAAGTGTACTGTATATACAGACCGATAAACAGACAAACCTCTTGATTGTACTGTATATACAGACTGATAAACAGACAAACCTCATAAGTGTACTGTATATACAGACTAAGAAACAGACAAACCTCTTAAGTGTACTGTATATACAGACCGATAAACAGACAAACCTCTTAAATGTACCGTATATACAGAATGAGAAACAGACAAACCTCTTAAGTGTACTGTGTATACAGACTAAGAAACAGACAAACCTCTTAACTGTACTGTATATACAGACTGATAAACAGACAAACCACTTAAGTGTACTGTATATACAGACCGATAAACAGACAAACTTCTTAATTTCACTGTATATGCAGACTGTTAAATAGTAAAACTTTACAACGTCTGAAGAGCAGAGTTTGCTTGAAATAAAACTATTTGTTTTCTTCTGTCGTGAACCGTTAATCTCTTGGTTCACTGAAATTTCTAATCTATTAATTTTCTATTGATATCATAATTGGTCGTTTAAATCTTTTTTTTTTTTAGCGTCATCATATAATTAGGTTGTTTCGTATATGATGTGATTTCTGGTGAAATGTTACAACAAGTATTGATCCTACTTGTGAATACCTCACCTTTATGTGTAAAATCCTCACTGTAGCTGACTACTACGAGCTGATTACTACGCTATCAAACGCTAAATATAATTAGGCTTAGCGGTGAACGAAATTAAAGTTCGTGTTACTTCTTAGTACTTCTCAAAGCTACATTGAAGACATACGTTTCACTTTCTTCCACGCTGTCGCCATCATTAGCAACTGTAATTGTGGCGACACCTAGTGAATATCGACTATTTCTATGATATGCTGCGAAATTATGCAATTTCCGTCACTGTGTAAGTTTTTAAAGCGGGATAATCATTTCTTACTTAATCTGCATTCCCAATTTTTTATATAATTAATTAAAATTGCAATACAACTGACATATGCAAAATTTCAAGACCAAAGAAAGTGCTTAATTAAATGCATAACGAACATTTCACATTTCGATTAAACAATTTTCTTTGTTGATTTGTTATTTTACAAGATCTGAGAATATACTTTTACACGTTTAGTACCATTGTTAAAATGTACTTTTACACGTTTAGTATCATAGTTAAAATGTAACGTTTAGTACCATTGTTAAGTATACTTTTACACGTTTAGTGCCATTGTTAAAATGTACTTTTATACGTTTAGTACCATTGTTAAAATATACTTTACACGTTTAGTACTATTGTTGAATGTACTTTTACACGTTTAGTGCCATTTTTAAAATGTACTTTTATACGTTTAGTACCATTGTTAAAATGTATTTTTACACGTTTAGTAGTATTGTTAAATGTACTTTTTACATTTAATATTATTGTTAAATGTACTTTCACACGTTTAGTACCATTGTTAAAATGTACTTTTACACGTCTAGTACCATTGTTAAAATGTACTTTTACACGTCTAGTACCATTGTTAAAATGTACTTTTATACGTTTAGTACCATCGTTAAACGAGAGTGCATTTCCAGGAAGATAATTGTTGAAATATGATCAGCTATAATAAATATTGTGGGTTTATTTATAGAGCATTTGGTTTTAATTCGTTGTTGTTGTTGTGTGGGTGTTCAGTTTGCTTATGAACTGTGAGTATATCTCCATTAAACACTCACTGACCTTGTTATGTATTTATAGCTTACTAAGACTTTGAATGAATATAGTAGCAACTCCAGGCTAAAATCATTCTGAAAACTTCTGTATGTCACTACCTGACGACCAACACGGTCACGTGTCATAAACACGATCCTTTCTGTACCAATCGTACTGAATACCTATTAATGCCAAGATTCTTTTACTGGAATTACGGCGAGGGGGTGTCAGTCATGAAATCCCTCTTTAATATTTCATCTACACAATCAATGTCATAATAACATGCTATCTAAGTCGGTAGCAAAAAACGAGCCACAAATACATAACAAAACATGTCGAAAAAAAACAACAAAAAACTCACAGCCAAGGAATCTTACGAGGTTCGTTCCGGCTTCTTATAAACTAACATTGTCTAAGTACAACTTGGAGTCAGACTTCCTGGTAACCAGTGATAATATTTGGTTAGGGTTGAGATCGTGTTTTTCTTTTTTTTTTGTTAAGCAAAATACAATGCTCATTACTTTCAAAGGCTCATATAATGAAAATTTCAAGGAAAAACAAACCCCTGGAAAAAGAAACCCCCGAACTTCTTTAAATTATTACGCGATTATATTTTTCGATTACTGTACCCGTGTTTTATTATACGTTAAAATATTGTATTTTCAGTTATATAGAAGGTACTCAAGGTTGAAACACAAATAGAAATACATTTTAAGAAGAAAACAAAAGATACGTTCCGAAATAAAAAATATATAGTTTGATTTGTTTTAGTTAGAGATTTGTCGTAATCGATTCGTGAAATGAAAACAAACAAACAAACATCTATATACACCTGTTTTTTTTGTTTGTTTGTTCTGATGCATAAAGCTACACGATGGTTGTGTTTGTTCTAATGAGCCCAATTTGTAACGTTATAAACCCTTAGATTTATATTTGAGACACCGGGGGGAGCACAAAAGTGTTATTGAAGGTTTGTTTGTAATTAAGCACAAAGCTACACAATGGGGTATCTGAGCTCTGCCCACCACGGGTATCGAAACCCAAATTCTAGCTTTGTAAGTCCGCGTACATACCGCTGTGCCACTGGGGGGGGGGGGCGTTATTGAAGGTTTAACAGGAAAGTTATCCAAAGTTTTATTGGCCCACAGTCAACTTATTCTGTTTCTTAGAATTTAATAGAGGCTGTTACGCACATGTTTGATAAGGAAAACATGTTAGCAACAAGCATGACATGTTTTCCGATGGTAATTACATGGGAAAAAAGATTATCCATTAGGCTTAACTAGTTAGAGCACTGAAGTCATTTTTTTTTTACTGAAAATTACAACAGCCGGTGTAAATATTTTTACCAATGACGTTAACAGGAATTTTACGGCCTTGTTTGGCCAAACACTTCCTTAAATAATCGTAATGAATGTCTGTCTGTTTTCTTTTTTTTCTTGCTTTCTCTTACAAGTCTGGCATGGCCTAGTGATTAAGGCACTCGACCTGTTACCTGCCCGTCACGGGTTCGAATACCAACACCGAACATGTTCGCTCTTTTAGTCGCTGGGTGCTATACTGTGATGGTCAATCCAACTATTCGTTGGTAAAGAGTATCCGAAGTGTTGACGGTGGGTGATGTTGACTAGCTGCTCTTCCTCTAGTTTATCACTTCTAAATTAGGCATGGCTGGCCCTGGTGTTGTTTTGCGGGAAAGTCAGCAAAAAAAAAACAAGCATTAATTTATACATTAATATCAATTTGCTATTGAAACAAGTTGTATCGTCGCTTACTAGCCTTGGATTGTTTAATCTTGCGCAAAGCAACTCGAGGGCCATCTGCGCTAACCGTCCCTAATATAAGAGTGATCAACTAGGGAGAAGACAACCAATCAACACAAAGATATGTTGTTCTTTTCCTTTTATAAACTGTAGTATGGCATCTACAATCGAATATATTGTGAAATTAAATGTCATATGGACAAGAAGATTAACTGAATTATTGCCAGGGGTGTCCTAGCGTATTTTATGAGTATCAAGGTGTTGCTATGGGCAACTTATCTATTTTTCATTTAATCTTGCGTTTTAGCATTGTTCTCAAATATGAAAATAATCATGATATTTATATATAAAAGCTCAACATAATTTGAGCTATTTTTAACTGTTGTATCAAGCCCTCGAGGTAATGGTTTGTTTGTTTGTAATTAAGCACAAAGCTACACAATGGGCTATCTGTGCTCTGCCCACCACGGGTATCGAAACCCGGATTCTAGTAAGTCCGCAGACATACAGCTATGCATTAAAAATATACTAAAATATTATAATATATATATATATATATACACACATTAAAAATATACTAAAATGAACTGTATTTGGATAGAAAAGTCCAAAATATTCTTCATTATTTTATTTTTACATTTTTCTTGGCAATAAAATAATACTTTCATTGCAGCTTCGAGATACGCCTGTAAAAATAAACTGTATATTTGGTGTAAAAGCTGGAATAAAACTTTGATCCAAGATAATAATAGTTAAATGACATCAATCCCCATAACATGATTTTTGTTTTTGTTAATTTCATTATCAACAATTACAATTAGAGACACACATCTTTATAAGAACCATGGTTACTAGCCTCCCAACGATCCACGTCAGGATAAAAACCGTGGTTACTAGCCTCTTAAATGATCCATGCCAGGATAAGAACCATGATCATCAGACTCCTAACGATCCATGCCAGGATAAGAACCATGGTTACCAGCCTCCTAACGATCCACGCCAGGATAAGAACCATGATAATCAGACTACTAGCGATCCATGCCAGGATAAGAACCATGGTTACTAGCCTCCTAACAATTCATGCCAGGATAAGAACCATGATCATCAGCCTCCTAACGATCCATGCGAGCATAAGAATTATGGTTACTAGCCTCCTAACGATCCATGACAGGATAAGAACCATGATCATCAGCCTCATAACGATCCATGCCAGGATAAGAACCATGATCATCAGCCTCATAACGATCCATGCCAGGATAAGAACCATGGTTACCAGCCTCCTAACGATCCACGCCAGGATAAGAACCATGATCATCAGCCTTCTAACGATCCATGCCAGGATAAGAACCATGATCATCAGCCTCCTAACGATCCATGCCAAAATAAGAACCATGATAATCAGACTTCTAGCGATCCATGCCAGGATAAGAACCATGGTTACTAGCCTCCTAACAATTCATGCCAGGATAAGAATCATGATCATCAGCCTCCTAACGATCCATGCGAGCATAAGAATTATGGTTACTAGCCTCCTAACGATCCACCCAGGATAAGAACCATGATCATCAGCCTCCTAACGATCCATGCCAGGATAAGAACCATGGTCATCAGCCTCCCTATGATCCATGCCAGGATAAGAACCATGGCTACTAGCCTCCTAACGATCCATGCCAGGATAAGAACCATGGTTACTAGCCTCCTAACGATCCATGCCAGGATAAGAACCATGGTTACTAGCCTCCTAACGATCCATGCCAGGATAAGAATTATGGTTACTAGCCTCCTAACGATCCACGCCAGGATAAGAACCATGTTTACTAGCCTCCTAACGATCCATGCCAGGATAAGAACCATGGTTACTAGCCTCCTAACGATCCATGCGAGCATAAGAATTATGGTTACTAGCCTCCTAACGATCCACGCCAGGATAAGAACCAGTGGTTAACTACGCCTCCTAACGACTCCATGCCAGGATAAGAACCATGGTTAC
>NW_013670003.1:87148-93978 GCF_000517525.1 Limulus polyphemus
TTCTTGTCTTTACTGAGGGTAATACTGTTCTTGTTTCTAGTGAGGTATACTGTTCTCCTAACGATCCATGCGAGCATAAGAATTATGGTTACTAGCCTCCTAACGATCCACGCCAGGATAAGAACCATGGTTACTAGCCTCCTAACGATCCATGCCAGGATAAGAACCATGGTTACTAGCCTCCTAACGATCCATGCCAGGATAAGAACCATGGTTACTAGCCTCCTAACGATCCACCCAGAATAAGAACCATGGTGATTAGCCTGCTAGAGATACATTTCAGGATAAGTATCGCTATCAATGATACAGGTTAGGATAAGTACATGTCGTAATTATGCTTCCTACAGATACATATAGCCACTGTAGAATTATTCAGATACATACAGATACATATAGCCACTGTAGAATTATTCAGATACATACAGATACATATAGCCACTGTAGAATTATTCAGATACATACAGATACATATAGCCACTGTAGAATTATTCAGATACATACAGATACATATAGCCACTGTAGAATTATTAATTTATATTTGACCTATTATGTGCATAAAATTTTTATCAAAACTGTAGATGATAAAAGATATAACATTTTCCACCTTGTATTTTCTGTTATTTCCAAAATAAGTTTTCCTACACATCTCGTGGATGTCTGGGGACAGTGTTCGGTCATTTCAGCGTATCTTCTTCTAGTCTGATGCATTTCTAGGGATTTCTAAAATACCCGTATCTTTATCAAGTGTAGTGGCTGTATAAGAATTATTCGGTCGTTTCTGTTTGGAGACAATGTTCGGTCACTTGTAAAATATGTGTACGTTTAACAAGTTAAAGACAATGTTCGGTCATTTCGATCATTGTCTATATAAGGACAACGTGTAGTTATTTCCGTCTACTTCAAGTCTAGTAGTAGTTTGGGGACATTGTTCAGTCATTTCCGTGTTTTTACTTAAAGTCTCGTAGTTGTTTGGGTACAGTGTTCAGTCATTTCCGTGTTTTTAATTTAACTCTAGTGGCTGTCTATAGTCATGTTTTGGTATTTTCTGTGTGTCTTCTTCAAGTTTATTAGTCACCTAGAAAAATAATTCGTCCATTTTCTTGCATCTACTTTAAGTCTAGGGGCTGTTTGGGGACACAGTTTAGTTGCTGTTTGGGGACAATACTTGGTTAATTCCGTGTATCTTCATCATATATATAGTTAGTGTTTTCATTGAATTCAATAATAAACTACTGAACGAAACGTTACAGAGTGTATTGGAGTTGCCACATCAGTTCTGAGATTTCTTCAACAAGTTGTACCTTTTGGAAGCTATCAACACTCTGGAATGTGAGAGGAAAATTGACTATTTCCGTTCCCTGTGTGTGTCACGTAAGGTTAATGCCATTCTTGGCTTTCATGTTTATAGTTCGAAGCAAAATAGAGCTTTTATGAGAGATAATTAGGGTTGGGCACAAAGAAGTCAACAATTAACTTTTATAACATAAGATAATTATTCTGTGTCTGTGCTACAAGTTGGTCAGCATTGTTCAGCTTTTCTTATAACACCTCATTAATTCTTGTACTATTGTTTATAACACTGCTTACCCTTTTGTTAATGATACTGTTTACTCTATTGTTTATTCCGAAGAGGCTCATTTAATTGGTATATAAACATTTGAATGGTAAAGACCCAGTTGAAATATACTTGCTACGGCATTGTTATGAGAACGGATTCGGCAGATTACTTAACAAACTGAAATGAATTTTAATTTTTATTACGCTCATCGCTTACCCGTTTGGTGACGAGTCGAGATATCAACAACACGTAAAGTCAGTTATTTGTCGTGTATACACATTGTACTTTTCTACAATAAATTCTTTGTGTTGATGGCCATGATGTTGAATTGGGGAGAGCACACCTAAAACAAAGCAACCTTATTATATAATAAATTTACGAACTAAAATATGAAGCAAAGAAACACGTATTTATTTATATTTATAGAATGGTCGTTGTTCCATATTCAACTCGAGAACATTCTTTCAAGTCGTAAATTATGTTTCAAGCATGCCTGATATGTGCCGGGACATATGAAGGAAATATTTACTATTGACATATCAAAGGAATATCGTCTATTGACATATCAAAGGAATATCGTCTATTGACATATCAAAGGAATATCGACTATTGACATATGAAAGGATTGTCGACTATTGACATATGAAAGGAATGTCGACTATTGACATATCAAAGGATTGTCGACTATTGACATATCAAAGGAATATCGACTATTGACATATGAAAGGATTGTCGACTATTGACATATCAAAGGAATATCGACTATTGACATGTCAAAGGATTGTCGACTATTGACATATGAAAGGAATGTCGACTATTGACATATAAAAGGAATATAGAATATTGGCATATCAAAGGAATGTCGACTATTGACATGTCAAAGGATTGTCGACTATTGACATATGAAAGGAATGTCGACTATTGACATATGAAAGGAATGTCGACTATTGGCATATAAAAGGAATATAGAATATTGGCATATCAAAAGAATGTCGACTATTGACATATCAAAGGAATGTCGACTATTGACATATCAAAGGAATATCGTCTATTGAGATATAAAAGGAATATCGACTATTGACATATCAAAGGAATGTCGACGATTGACATATCAAAGGAATATCGACTATTGACATATCAAAGGAATATCATCTATTGACATATCAAAGAAATATCGACTATTGACATATAAAAGGAATGTCGAATATTGGCATATCAAAGGAATGTCGACTATTGGCATATCAAAGGAATGTCGACTATTGGCATATCAAAGGAATGTCGCCTATTGACATATCAAAGGAATGTCGCCTATTGACATATCAAAGGATTGTCGACTATTGACATATGAAAGGAATATCGTCTATTGACATATAAAAGGAATATCGACTATTGACATATCAAAGGAATATCGTCTATTGACATATCAAAGGAATATCGACTATTGACATACAAAAGGAATGTCGAATATTGGCATATCAAAGGAATGTCGACTATTGGCATATAAAAGGAATATAGAATATTGGCATATCAAAGGAATGTCGACTATTGACATATCAAAGGAATGTCGAATATTGACATATCAAAGGAATGTCGACTATTGACTGAAGTTCAGTTATATAGATAAGTATAATAACCAAATAATGGAAAACACAGGTTGACAAACAGAAGGTTAAAGAGGCCAGTAGAGTAGATCCAACTTTTATTGTTAACTGGGTAACTGACATCGGAATCAATAAAGAAACAAAAAATCGGAGCACGAATAGACAGAGCAATACAAAGTAGTGTCTGTAGGGGCAGACAGCTGGACGAATAATCACACGAGCAAAAAGAATAGTAGGTCAGTGGACTAACCTATCTGGACAAATGGACTAATGAGGGGACATTGAGGTAGAAAGTGAGAGGGACAATGTAAACAGCTAACTTATTTATATGATGTTTAAAGGATTAGAGAACAAAATTAATTAACTATAATCATAAGACACACCGGAAAAAAAACAACATAAGACGCTCCTATATAAAGTAGATTCATGTAAGTATTCTTGAAGGTCAAACTGTAAGCACTCGAAATGTTTAAGCTTTGTCTAAACGTTTAGTTCGCTCTTATATAAAGTGTATAGTTTGGAACCTGTATCTTTAAGAGTTCCGTGTTAAATACACGCATACGTAGCTTTTATAAACATAAAACAGAATAATAAAAATAATCTTTTAAACTTTTTTTATTTTCCTTGTCTTTATTCTTTTTGATTTTGATAGCATCTATTATTATACCCCAAACACGTATAAAAAAACTACAACAAAACGAACCGAGCTTACAGAAAAAATCTCAAAAGATTCTCAATCTTAACTTTAGGGAATTCCCACTTCAGCTCTGAATCGACCATTGTTCTTTCCTTGTTGTTTCAATACTATCATGCGGAAAATACCTGTTTTTTTATATCTAACACAAAAACCCACTTTCAAAAACAAGCACGTATAGTACTGTACTTGGTTTGAGACTTAAATGATAAACACTGGAAGTTACCTAGAAATATGATTTGACCTTGAACTGCCCCTGACAAATAAGGTCATTTTATTTTCTTGTAGCTATTGGAAACTACACTCTACGAGAACGGAATGAACAAAAATACTTTTAATGACTTGTCTGACCATCTAAACGACAAATTACTTCCAGCTAGTTTCAAAATACATTTTATTATTGGAAAAACATACGTAATCATTCCTCGCACATATCAACTATTTTTACTATGCAATTCAAAAGATATTAACATATATCCAGTATAAGTTTTAATTTTATGATGTGTAAGAATTATAGATGTAATAAATGTTTGGAAACGTCACATTATTAATACTAAAAGCACTGCACTGTCTTTATAGCAACACATCAAATTTATTTCAGGATGATGCTGTGTTTTGTTACTCCATAACGCAGGTTTAGCTTTTAAGTGATATTATGTTACAGACTTATATACATCGAAGCTAACCATTGATTCAAACTGTTATTCAGAGCTCTTGAGATCTTAAAATAGTGATTGTACAGAGCAAATGTTAAATAAAATACTTCTGTTGTGCTAGTGTTTTTGTTACTGTGAGGGTAATGCTGTTCTTGTCTTTACTGAGGGTAATACTGTTCTTGTTTCTAGTGAGGGTAATACTGTTCTTGTTGTTTCTAGTGAGGGGAATACTGTTCTTGTTGTTTCTAGTGAGGGTAATACTGTACTTGTTTCTAGTGAGGGCGGATACTGTTCTTGTTTCTAGTGAGGGTAATACTGTTCTTGTTGTTTCTAGTGAGGGTAATACTGTACTTGTTTCTAGTGAGGGGGATACTGTTCTTGTTTCTAGTGAGGGGAATACTGTTCTTGTTGTTTCTAGTGAGGGTAATACTGTTCTTGTTTCTAGTGAGGGTAATGCTGTTCTTGTTACTGTGAGGGTAATGCTGTTCTTGTCTTTACTGAGGGGGAATACTGTTCTTGTTTCTAGTGAGGGTAATACTGTTCTTGTTGTTTCTAGTGAGGGTAATACTGTTCTTGTTTCTAGTGAGGGCAATGCTGTTCTTGTCTTTATTGAGGGTAATACTGTTCTTATTGTTTCTAGTGAGGGCAATGCTGTTCTTCTTGTTTCTAGTGAGGGTAATGCTGTTCTTTTTGTTTCTAGTGAGATTAATGCTGTTCTTGTTTCTAATGAGGGTAATACTGTTCTTTTTGTTTCTAGTGAGGGTAATGCTGTTTTTCTTGTTTTTAGTGAGGGTAATGCTGTTCTTCTTGTTTCTAGTGAGGGTAATGCTGTTTTTCTTGTTTTTAGTGAGGGTAATGCTGTTCTTCTTGTTTCTAGTGAGGGTAATACTGTTCTTATTTCTAATGAGGGTAATGTTCTTGTTTCTATTCTTATGTTCAAAGAGGAATCGAGACAGAAGATTGTGAGGATGGGCAATAGAAAAGTTAAAACAAAATCGGAATAAATGACACGATTCTTCAAAAGATGGACGAAAGAAGACAACTATCAAGAGATGGACGAAAGAAGACAACTATCAAGAGATGGACGAAAGAAGACAACTATCAAGAGATGGACGAAAGAAGACAACTATCAAGAGATGGACGAAAGAAGACAACTACCAAGAGATGGACGAAAGAAGACAACTATCAAGAGATGGACGAAAGAAGACAACTATCAAGAAGGTATAAAAGAAAGTAGATAATAAAACCAGGCGATGGTATAGGCAAGCAGAGGATGGGTATATGAACAAAAATGAGCAGAAACTGGGGAATGCGAGGTAACATCTAATAATGGTGTAATGCAGAGAAGAGTAAAACAGTTGAATAGGAACCCTATTCTGTCTTCCAGTTGAATCATCAGAAGTAAGGTCGACCAAATATGTTTCGACAGATGGGTTGAGTAGGTGAGGTAGTTGTATAATGATGCTAGGGAAGACGAAGCAGCCCTAGAAGTGGTAGAACTAACTAACAACAGCCCAGCGGTTATGGAAAACGAGGGACAAAAAAACATTAGAAGTTCTGAAAATTGAAAAGCGCGCTAGAAAGTCGAGAGTCTAGTAGAAATTTTAAAGAAAGATGACATTGTTTGGATTAAACATCTGATTACAATATGTAACTGAACTTATAGAGGAAGGATAATACCTTTAAAAAGGTTGTTTGTATGCCAAGGAGTATGCTAAATACAGAAATATCAGTTTGGTTAGCTACACCTTCAAATAATTTTAAAATAATCCTCAGTAGAACTAAACATTAGGTTTAGAAATAGCTGTCAGAAGAGATTGGGTCTCACGAGACAGCATATTTGGCTTTAGAATGTGAGGTGAAAAGTCCTAAAAGTGTAAGAAACCTATATTTATGTTTTACATACTTTGGCTGATCATCATATATTCTTTTTCCCGCAGTAGATCTGGATAGGTGAAGTAAAAGTATGAAGATCATGAAGAACTTGTACTGGAAAAACAACAATTCGAACTGACAGTGAAAAGTGCAGGTGGTTTGTGGTTAAAAAAATGCAAGGATATGTCCTGCCATCAAAATTGTGTAATTTGTATGCAGAGCGATTGATGAAAGAGGTAATTATTGATGCAGATGGGGCCAAGGATACAGGGAACATAATCTGTTATAATACGTAATTATTGATACAGATGGGGCCAAGGATACAGCGAACATAATCTGTTATAATAGGTAATTATTGATACAGATGAGACCAAGGATACAGGGAACATAATCTGTTATAATACGTAATTATTGATACAGATGGGGCCAAGGATACAGCGAACATA
>NW_013670004.1:0-1775 GCF_000517525.1 Limulus polyphemus
TGGCGTTATCACAGTCCAGGACATTTCAGTTGGGAACAACAGAACAAATGACGCTGCTGAAGATGTGCCACCTGAAGAAGCCACCGTCGAAGAAGAAACTCTACTCAGTTTGAGAAGGGAAACAGTGAAGCTCTTGATGAAGTTACTACCACTGATGTGACTATTATCGACGATAGAACCTTTCCTGATGAAGCAGATGAACCCCATATGAAGCAGAAACCAACGAGACGGAGACCAGTACGGAAGAAGATACGTCCCATAAAATTAAGAGACTTTGTTGAATTGTAATTTTGTGATTGTAATTCTGTACATTTAATTAAGTTATTGTTATTGGTTTATTGTAAGTGGCTATTGTTCGGGACGAACAATACTAAGGAGGGGGCAGTGTTGCGTCAGCGAGGTCACTTGACTAGTATCACGCCACTCCTTCTCTTGAACCTTCGGGAATTGTCGGGAGATTACTAGATATAGGGTAGCCAGGTATATATAAGATGGTGACAACGTGACGGGACAATGTGTGTAGGTAGTGAGTAATTGATCTGCAGTCAGAAAGTATTGTTGAAGTTAACTTTCGTTGTTATAGCGTTTGTTTTAGCTCGATTGTTGAAATTAAGTGTATCGTAAAGTTATATTCAGAAAGAATAAACCAGTTTTATTTAAGAAAGGACTTGTGTCGCTAAAGTTTCGTCGGAACGAATTTATGGAAAATCAATTAACGAACGGAGACGTAACAATACTTTTCATTAACAAATCCAGTTAGTCTAGTTTGATTTGTGTTGTTGTTTATCAGTGATTCCGATGGTCTGAATAGATTTCTACTATTTCTTGGCTCTTCTGTTCACTTGTATAAATACTATCAATCTTTTGTAATAAATAATCTAGATATTTTAAAACTAAACCCTGTACTCGACTTCTCTTGGTATTTTTTCTTACTCTTGGTTATGTTTGTTGTCACGAGTGGCGCTTTCTCTTTCTCGCTTGTGTGATCGTTTTGGGTTTAGTTCGGTAAGGTCAAGAAGTTGAAACAAGAAGTTAAATTTTTATCTCTTCTCTTGGATTTAAATACTGTAAGTTCAATTTCAAGTTTATTTTTTGTACATATATGTAAAATAATGATTAATACCTCGTAAACTGAGGTATATTTTAATATCGTTTAAAATGTTTTAGTTTTGTAGATTATTCTTATAATTTATAAATATAACTACTACTAGTATTACTAGTAGCAGTATTTTAACTAATAGTAATATTTGTAATGATAGTACTATTACTAGTACTTTGTAACGTTTTTCTGCATTATGAAGTTCACAAATTTTAGGCTTCTGACTATTATTAATACTAATATTGATAACTAGTATTATATTTGTATGTAATAATATCAATATAGCGATTCTCTAAGTTCATGTATTTATACTATTACTAGTAATAGTATTAAGCAAATAATACTACTCAAACTGTGAAAGTGCAAAGGTGGATTTTGAGTTTTTTTCACTTAGGTTGAAGGTGGGGCATTATAAAGGTTACTATTACCACTAGTAGTAGTTTATATATCTTGAAAAACAAAATATAAGGCTTTTTCATCTAGAAAGGCAGCAGTAATTTTTTCATGGCCTTGGTATTACATATTCCTCCTCACTTCAAAAATATACACTTCTCTACAGTAAACTGGAATATTTTTCGACCTCCCGAAGGTTTTTTTTTTTTTTTTTTTTTTTTTAAAAAAGAAAAAAAAAAAAAACCCCCCCTTTTAAATCAAAAAAAAAAAATTTTTTTTTTTT
>NW_013670004.1:2335-3662 GCF_000517525.1 Limulus polyphemus
CAAAGAGCAAGACTAAAGACACCTACCCTTTAAATATCAAATCAAAAAACTTTTTTTTTTCCTTCTGGCTGCCAGTGAAGCAGGTAAAATCTCTGCCATTACTTTCTAAATTCTAGACTAGATACAAGATTTCTATCACATATCCTTGTAAGAGAATTTTTTTTCTTATTTGTCTCTGAACAAAGTAATTAAGAATACTATTCTCACCAGGCTTTAAAATATTGACAGTATTGAAAAGTAATTTTATTTTACTATAATTCTGCTTGTAACATCTGTACGTGTATCTAATTAATTGTACTTTTCATAAGATAATAGTGTTAGGTCCATTATATTTTTAAACACTACATTTTATATCTAAACCATTATGAATTTTTATGGATTAGAAGTGTTTATAATAATAGTATTCCAATCACACTGTAGTTGTCATATCCATTATTGATGAAGTGTTTCGCTCAATCCAGAACTCTAGGATGGCTGGGATACAACAAACACAGCAGTGGTCAGAAAACTGTATACAAGTCATTTGTTACAACAACAATTACTATGGTGTGAACTCTTCGAATTATACACTCTTCAAAGTCTAGAAAATCCTTAAGGGATGTAGAATATTATGTTTAGAAATATAATAGGCCTAATAATAATACTGATGTCGTATGACAAGTATTAGGTTGTCAAGAAATTAATGTTGCATTTTGGAACACTTTCATTAACCATCCCAAAAAAACCATACATTATGTATAATAGTTAAATTAACTGCCTAAATGTCATGTAAGTGTAGCCTATATAATGTGTAAAGTTTAGTATATTCTAATCCCTTATGGTGATGGCACACGACGAGACACACATTCAACATCTAATGCTGTTTGAATACGAGAAAGGAAACAAGGCCTCTGTAGCCACAAAGAAGTTTATGGAAATGTTTTGAACATTCGTAAGTGTCAACGATGGTTCAGCAAATTTCGTTCAGGTGACTTTAGCCTTAAAAACTGTGATGACAGGGGCTGACATATTGGAATTGATATTGATGCTCTGAAGATGCTTGTTGAGTCTAACCCAAAACAACACACTCATGAAATGGCCCTGAAATTGCATGTCTCTCATGAAACAATACATAAACATCTAAGGAATATGGGAAAACTCCATAAAGAAGGTGTTTGGGTGCCTCACAACCTCTCTGATGATCATTGTTTCCAACATGTAAATGTTGCTTCGTCTCTTCTGGCACGTAATGCATGTGAACCATTATTGGACAGAATGGTCACCGCTGATGAAAAATGGATTCTTTATGAGAATATTAAATGCCAAAAAACAATGGTTCAGTCCTAGA
>NW_013670004.1:3740-22048 GCF_000517525.1 Limulus polyphemus
AAATGCCCTTCACTCGTCAGTTGGAAAGGTGTTCTTCTCCATGACAATGCATGTCTACATGTGACACATTTGATGCAACAAGATTATGTAGTTGGGTTGGGAAGTTCTCCCCCACCCACCATTTTCTCCAGATATGACACCATCAAATTACCATCTTTTTTGTTCGCTGCAACACCATCTTAATTGGAAAACGTCTGTGGAAGGTGTTAAAGAGGACATTGACATATTTTTTGCTTCAAAATCAAGTGATTTCTTTGATCAGAGCATTAAAAACCTGACTGTAAGATGGAAAAGCATCATCATTAAGAATAGACTACTTTATATAATAAATGTTTTGTTTTGATATATAAGTTGTTCAGGTTTTTTCATCTAAAAAAAGCATCATTAATTTCTTGGCAACCTAATATAAGTATAATTATGCTTCACCAGTTTGTAAAAGACATTCACACCATAAGTTATTTTAACCTAGAGGTCAGGGTCAAACAAGTTTATTCAAAGTACTGTACATGACTTTTAAAAATTTCAATAGTTAATAAAAAAATTTCGCTAAGTACTCTTTGTGTTAAAGGTTTTATTTATATACATGTAGTATTCTAGTTATTGTAATGTATTGAATAATAATTTCACAGTCCAAGCAACAGACAGATTCAAATGGCTTATTGTAAATCTAGTTGCTATTTTCCTGTGATGGCTTGCTAATATGAAAATCTAAAGTATGTCAAATTATAATTTTTTTTTCATTAGGTTTTATAATAAAGATTATTAAGTGTTTAAACCTTACATGATTAATTTTAAGACTGTCTTAATTTTACTTTATTTAAAATATTCTTAAGTTCATTTTAAGTAATATTTTATTATTTGATTGCTTAACTTTTTCTTTTTTTACTAGAAAATAATGGCACAGACAGCTCCAAGCAGACCTATGAAATACCCTTACACATTTTCTGCAAAAATTGCACAGTTTCCATACAAATTCCATTTTACAAAGAACTGGTTTTTGAAATATTACATTTTTGGATTTGCACTGTCTTATCCAATTTTTCTTTACATCCATAAAAAAGGTGAGAGAATTAAAGTATTAATTATTATGTTTATACGCAAAAGATGACAAAAGTTATAATATGTACTGGGGTCCAGCTAGCATTGTTGTTTTCATTTCTCTTTATGGTGTGTACTTTACTTTGAAATGCATCTAATTACAGTTATTAGAATTAAATTGGTACTGAAAATTTACCATAATTGAACAGGAAAGGTAATCTAACATGTATCCGTTTGAGGTATAACTTAGCTATAAAAAAATCTATTATTGGTTGAAGCATAGGTATTAAAAAAAGTCAAATAAAGGTGAATCTTTTTGGACATTATTGTTATCTGGCTTAACAACATGACAAAATAAAAAAAAACAAGATAATGATTTTGATCTTTATGGATTTGAACTTTCACTCTAATGATTAACTTCTTGTTTTCAGATAAAATCAAAGATCTACGACATAAGTTGGTAAAGAAATAACTAGAAACCAGTTTTCTTCTGTGTGTCTAATCATAGAAGAAAGACTCATCTGATCATTTATACAAAAATAACAGGATCCTAGATAATCTTTTTTTGTAATTTGGTGGAAGTTTTTAAAAGGTTTCGTAATATAATATACATCACTTCAGCATTTTGTAGTAGAGGATATAAACACAACTGAATATGCATAGTGTTGTAGTCTCATTGAAACACATAATGTATTATGATTTGGCATGTAATGGGTGTTACATTAGCAGATAGAAAGTAAGTAATGCATAACTTATGAGATTTCCACAAAACATGTTTGTTTATTGTTTATTTTTCCAATGTACATGGTGTAAAGGAATTATCATTTTAAACTTTATTTCAGTAAATTTTGTAGATGAAGTTGTCTATATCTAGTGTTTGGGTGCTTGCTTTTCACAAAGCAGTTGATCCTTCCAGTTTTCCCCAGAAGAAGAAAGGTCCACTTTTTGAAAGCACTCGAGTTATTGGGTTTCATATCTTTGTGATCCTTCATAATGATATTGCTTGAAACTATCCCTCCTTAGAAAACAAAAGTTTCTAATTGGAATGTGTCCATTTTGTGTAATCAGTTTCTCCAACAGTTTACCAAAGATAATTTAGTCATTTCTGTAGCAATGGTTCAAATGAACATGAGAGAGAGAAGGATGTGGTTGCTGCCCTATATATATTTTTGTGAGTGTAACTTTCTGCATAAGAAGCTTCCTTTGTAAATAATCATATTTTTAATTGATTAATTTCCCCAGACTACATGGGAAAATGTATTTTATATTTGAAATTTAGGGTATTATGATGATGTATGAATACTTGTGTTTGTAAGTTCAGTATTTTGTACTGTTATATATGGCAGCAGTTCTAAACCTTTTTACATCTTACATCCCACCAACCATTTTGTCAAAAACCACTGGTCCTACCATGATAAAAACAAAACCCCCACTTTTTTCTAGAAGTGTATTTTTATGTTTATAAGCATGTAAATTCTTGGGGTAACATTTGAAGTAGATACTGGAAGAGCTGCTTCAAGTTGAAGATGGTTTCTTTCCTTTGTTTTTGTAGTTGCTATGGAAGATATGTGGAAGAAAAGGGTAGTAGTTTCGTAATAACTTTTGCTAAGTTGTTCATATTCGGTCTTAATTTTAAGCCAGATAGTACCTAAAGGCAGACTCTTGAATAATTCTTTCTATGGTGGATTGCTTGCTAAATCAATGAGACTGAAAGTGAGAGTTTATTTATTTCACTGCAAGAATGAATGAATCCATTGCCCACAAAAATCCAATATGAGAATCATATTCAGATGGAAGATATTCATTAGATTTGGCCTCATGCTTATCCAAATGTTCTGAAACAAGCTTAGCAGTATTATGGATGTCACATTTGGTGTTTTCTGCTGCATCTGGAAAGCAGAGAAACATATCAAGTATTCCGCCATCAACCTTTTTTTTTCCAAACAACCTATTTATTTTTGAAAGGCTCTATCTTGGTTGCAAGGCAGAAAAATGAAGTCAATTGGCCATGCATGTGCAAAATCAGTTCATTTAGGAGCCCAACTGTGTCTGCCATATATGCCAATTTTGAAATTCAATTGATATTGTCGAATAACTCAGCTAACTTAGATTTCTTTTGAACCAAGAAACACTTAAATTTCTCTCAGTTTGATGAATCTTGAGCCTACAGGCCCCCTACCTTTCACAAGAATGCCACTGGCTGAAACATCCCCACCCTCCCCTACTGGTAACTGAGTAGCACATATATATGTATAATCTGTTAATATCATAATTTTAAATATGATTTTTACCTAATTTTTTGTAGGTTAAAAATAATTAATAGGCATGAAAGACACAACGAGGCAACACTCTTTTTTTTTTTGGAATACTTAATTATTTTCAAAACTTCCCACTAGTTGAGAAACACTGATATAGGGCATTGGTTTGTTAGAACTGATTTTATTCTCTTACCCTTGTTGGACCATGTGAAATGTTAGAGAAATTATGACAGAACACAGTTTTAACAGTGAGGGCATCTGATAGGTGACTGCTCCAGTTATTTATGTGTATCTACATAAATAAAACATTTATTTTTGCTAAAACACATCAGAAATAATAAATTTGCATACCAAATACACGTACTATTTGCTGGTACGTATATCATGTGCATGATTAGCAGTCCAAAAGATACAAGAAACTTGTATCAATAATAAAACACGCACAGAATAGAAGATCATTCTCACCATAAACTGATTGTCTAGTTATACAGTAGTTTGCAAGATTTGATGAAAAGTTTTACAATCATAGTTTGCCACAGAAGTAGTAGTGGATTGAATGATAGATTAGGCCTGTGCATCATTCATAGATTCTAAAAAGGAAAAATTCAAATATAAGTTATACAGCAATTGCTGGCTGGTAATTTTCTGTAATTCAAGACTATAGTTTAAATGAACATTATACCAGCCTAATTTTATTGATCAGTGTCAATGAAATGCTTACTGTATTGAATTTACCTGTAATTGCTTCAGGCAGTCCTTAATAGGACAATAATATAGAAGTAAGAACAAGGGCCTAGTGAACACAGCAAAATGTCAGGTGTTAGATGATGAAAAAGTAACTGAAACCTAAAAATATGCTTCTTTTCAAAATTGCAGTTTATTTCCAGGAGTAAAGTACTCGTACTGTCAAAAGCATATCTGAAACACTGGATGAATCATTGAAATATATACAGTATTATTCTTATATTTTACCATAATTTAAATTCTCGTGACTTGTTTGTTAAACTTAATATGTATAATTATAGAAAAAGGCAGTCTAAGTGTTAATTGTTACTAAGTGGATCAACTGCATGAAAATATTGTTATTGTTACTGTATATTCCATAGACCTTCCCAGCTTTGAGGAGATTTGCAGGCTACAGGAGCAATAGTGTATGCGTTTGCTGCAATTAGCTGCCACCAGCTACTCAAGCATTTACAATTTTAATAAAAAATTTGAACTTACTTGAGTTCATATTTTTAATAATATAAACTAGGCTTTATAAATTTTTGGTACTTGAGTATTATCTTTTATTAAAAAGCTCAAGGTCATAAGAGTTATATACGAAATAATTGGTCTTAGGTTATTAGTTACACTGAAACTGAACATCAAGTTAATGGTTATGGTACCACAAGGGGTAGAAGCTGTTTTATGGTTCTTTGTTGCCAAAGTATTTGTTAATCTGTGCATAAGATGAGATGAACCTAAAATTCTATATCAGACATTATGCTAATTCTGTTGCTAGACCTTAAGGTTGTGTATCAGATATTGAAACATGTGGAAGCAAGCTTTTTTCTTGCTTAGTTATTTATTACAGAATATAGACTCTGGGCTAGATTCTCTACATACAGATATATTAATACTGTTTAGAAATCAAGTTATTTTTTACAAGATTTAGAAAAATTAACATAGGCATGGTAAGAAATAAATATTGAGATTGTGTAGAAGTCAAAGTTTTCTTGTTTATTTATTGCAAGGTATATATAAGTTAATAAACTTCTTACTATAAGCATAAAATATTATTCATTTAAGATGGCCTTGAAATAAAGCTTTTTTTTGCTTATTTATTTCACTATATAGACATGTTAATACGAATCAAATATTAATATTCTGTAGAGGTCAAGCTACTGTTTTGTTTATTTAATGTAAAATATGAACAGATTAATAAACTAGATTCATTTTATAAACTAAACATCTGGATCATATAGATTTACCAGAAGTCACTTCTCTTTTCTGAATTATCGCAAGACTAGTTTCATTATATATGCATCAAATATTAAGACCACATAGAAGAAAGATTATTTCTGTTATTGCAGAATATGAACAAGTTAATAAGTGAGATTCCCTACATGCATAAATGTCAAGTTAATTTAGGAATCAAGTTATTGTTTTTGCAAAGTATAGAAACATTAATAGACATAAAGCATCAAGCACCAAATATTGAGATTGTATAGAAGTCAAGCATTTTCCTCCTAACTTATCACAAATTATAGAAAAGTTAACAGTGTAACAGTTGAAAAACTGCTATTTTTCCCCTTTTGTAATTATCATTAACTTGATCAGAGCAAGTTACATTCATAAGTCAAAAATAAAATTAATCTAATTATTAATGTAGCTAAAGTAATATAGTATTCTAACAAGGAGCATGCATTGTCATAAAACAAAAATTATAATGATTATTGATTAGAATCTATTCATTAATCACTTGCATACCTCTGCTGTTAGTGATATTTTTAGCCATAATCCTAATAACAACTCTCAAGGTTTAGCCTGCTTAGGAGATTTGGGTTATTCCTAAATCCATGTGCTAAATTCACAACATGAAGTAATTCATATAATAACACACACATATTGAAATTACATGTTGAAATATGTAAAATGATAAACCTAATTTTTATTGCTATTTCATTTAGCTCACCTTAGCCTACATAAATCCAATAGTACATTTTCATGTTTTGATTAGGTTGTCAAAAACAAAAATATTTCACTTAAGTTAAAAGACTAGAGATACTGTGTGTTTAAAATATTACTGTCATGTACAAATCTGTGTATTTTACAAGAAAGATACTTTGTTCATCAAATATTTAGCTTGTGAAGAAATTAGCCTATTTCTTTTTCTTGTTTTTAATTACAATAAAGTAACACATTAAGACTAGATTCAATAAGAATCAAATGCTAAAAGCTCTTAAAAATGAAATATTTTTTTGGTTAAAAAATACAGGCAAGTTAATAGATTAGATTTACTGTTTGCATCAAAAGAAAGATTGCTTGGAAGTCAAGCTTTGTTTGTTTTGCTTATTTATTGGAACTTGTAGACAAATTAATAGATTAGAAGCACTTTGTGCATAAGATATTAAGATGTATAGAAGTCCATTCTTTTATTATTTATTTTACTGATTGTAGAAGTCTGATAGACCAGAGTTGCTACTATCAGGATCATATATTAAGATTGTTTGGAAGTCAGGGTATTTTTTTACAAGATATAAACAAGTTAATAGACTAGAGGCATTGTTCATCATACATTAAAACAAGATATTTTTTGCTTATTTATTACCAAGCAATGGCCAGATTAATAAACTAAAAGCACTAAAAACTTCAAATATTAATACTGTGTAGAGGAAAAGCTATTTTTCTTGCTTATACATAGAGAGAATGAGACAGTAAAGAGGTTAAGTACATTATATTAAGATTATTTTGGAGCCTAGTTGTGTCATTATAGTCCATGGTGTCATGCCATGCTTTATTTGAAGATCATGACTATTGACAATAGCCCTGCCAAACAAGTTTCATCACAAAAGACTGGTGTAAGACTTTCATGTCCAAAGCCTACAACTCCTCACTAAGAACTTTCCATAATGCATCTAGTGTATGAGAATGATTGTTTCCAAGCATCTGTTTCAGAAGTCCAATTGCACAGAAATCTATTGATGACTTGACTGGTGTTGTCTTTCTATGGAATAGTAAGAATACTTATTTTATTTTTCAGCTGCTTGAGGTATATAATGAGTGAATGGACATGCTATGGATCAAGTTGTGTTGTGTACATGTGACTATTGTCACTTTTCCTGACAAGGTTCCTTCTTGATTATGCTGCATACTGTTACTTATGGCCTGTTGATATCTTTTGCTACTGACCTTTGTGTTTGTAAATTCTTTACCAGATGCTACAATTTGCTTACCATGTTTGCAGTATGATTTATTACAGGTCTCTCTCTCTCTGGATGGTCCTGATGTCTCAAGTTAATCCATATTCCTATAGTTTTCCAATGCCTTTAAGTAAAAGGGATATAACTATCTTAAATTCTGGTACTAGTAGTGATCAACTAACTTAATTATAGCTATTAAATTTGTTATATTTCTATGAAGAGGTTACTGGTTATGTTGATGAGGGTAAAGGTGTAGATTTGGATTATGTGAATTTTCAGAAAACATTTGACAAGGTGCCTTATAAAAGACTTGTTAAAATAATTGTGTGTGTGTGTGTGTGTAGAGGATAAATTGGATTGTTTGATCACAAGTGACTGGAAGGAAGAAAGCACAGTGTTATAAATGGAGTTCAGTCAAATTGGATTAATGTCACTAGTGGGGAATCTCAATGACATAGATAATGAAGTGATTAACAAAATGCTTAAATTTGACGATACTAAGGCATTGGGTATTGCTGGCTGTAAGGAAAATGCTGGTGCTTTACAAAAGGATTTAGAACATTTGGTGAGGTGGATGAATATATAGCAGATGGTTTTTAATTATAATAAATGCAAGGTATCATAGTTTAAATTATAAGTTTAATTTTGTTAGGAAATAACCTTAACATTGTCATGGAGAAGGAGGATTTTGGTGTTTTGGTTGAGCCATTTCTTAAGCCATGCTAGCAGTAGAGCTGAGCACGTAGTGGAATTTGCTAATTGATTATTTTCAAAAGATGGCTAAAATAAACAAACTAATTATTCTCAGAAGTTGACAAAAAAAAATTAAAACTAATGCTAAAAATCAGGTTTTGATACCCACAATGGGGCAGAGCATATATAACCCATTGTGTATCTTTTCTGCTTAGCAACAAACAAATATAATGGCAGTTTTTCAATTACAGGGATAGGTGGAACAATCATAAAGTAATAATAATTTGAAACCCTAGTTTCAATGAACTAGAATTAATCAAACTTAAGGAAAAATCATATCATTATTTTGATAATACTGAATAGCTAGAACAACTGAAAATGGTAATAATCGGAAACACTTGTTGATTATTTTCCTGACATTAAATAATGATTTAATCATAATTACAATTAATTATTTTACAGGACACTAATTATTGATGTAATTGATTTTAATAGGTGATCAATTATATTGATTCATTTTCCATTGTTGTTGGTAGGTCAAAAAGGATTTTGGATTGTCTTTACAAAAATATTGCCTAAAAAAGGTTATTTCATTGTATGATCACTAAATAGGTTTCATTTGCAGTGTCATGTTTAGCTCCTTACCTTCAGAAGGACTTTGAATTGTTGTAAAGGGTTCAGAGAAGAACTACTAGGATAACATTTAACATAGAAAGATTGTTATACAAGGAAAGGTTAAGACCTCTGAAATTGTTTTCTCTTGAGAGAAAAAAAAGGGGAGGAGGTTAGAGGAGATTTAAGGGAATTGGAAATATTAATTATCTTTTTCCTACTTAGTGATAGGATAAAATGACACAAATTTGTCAAGGTAGGCGTTATCTTCATCATAGACAGATTTACTTTTGTAACAGTTTTGTAATGGGTTGCCTTCAGATGTGATGAAATTTAAGAGAAGGCTCAATAAATATTTGAATGATCATGGCCAGATTTGAGTTTCTCTCTCTCCTTTTTTGAAGTGGATGTTAGAGTCTTGTTAGACACTTCTTCTTAAATGTTATTATTAGTCAAGTCAGGGTGAACTTTTGTAATGTAAGATACTTGTAAAAGATATACAAGTTAGTGTTTTGTTTTTTACAGTTAACTCTCCAGCAGCTGTTGCAGCATGGGAAGAAAGACAAAGAAAAATAGCTGCAGGTAATTTGTGACTTATTAATGTGTCTGTATATTCCTGTTTAGTTTGAATGACCTTTTTGGAAATTGTTACAGTAAAGAAAAGCAGAAATACTTCTTTGTTTTATAAGCTTTTCTTTTATATGCTACTTAAAATTCAGGTGTAGAATTGCAAGACGTTTGTGACTAAACCTACTGTATAATCACTCTCTCTCAGTGAAACGTTATTCAAACCATATCTCAAACTTGAACAGTACTCCCAAACATTTTTGAACTCAGGTTTTTTTGCTTTGTAACGTACTTTTTTATCAGAGTTTTATTTATTTTATGAAATATACTGAGACGTGTCTGTGTAATTCTTATATTTTGTCAAATTTGAAATTTAACATTATGTTGATTATAACTTTTTTATGGTTGAGGAAATGTGTTTCTAACAACAACCATATTGTGAAGTTGTTCCATTTTGCTTTTTTCTCCCAAATTGTGGTAATGTACAAAGGAGCAAACTCAAAAGTTTGGTTTTGCATTTTTTTTTAGTATGCACTTCACCATTACTTACTCATAGCCATTTTTATATGTCAGAAAGTTTGTTTTTATACATTTTTGTTCACTCCCTGCTATATTTTAGTGTGATCTCACTTGTGACGTCTTTTTATGTTTCTTTGGTTATAAAAATGGCCATTAGAGTGCAGTTGTAGCATATGAAGCAAATGGTATTAAAAAAAATAAAGCAGTTTTGGCAAGTACATAAATGAATATTATAGTACTGTAATGGTGATGATCTTAATGAAAAATGACTACATTTAAAATACATGATAAACACCATTGTACACATGTCAGCTTGTGTACATATTTTTGGGCTTTTACTTGAAGTCCAACTTCTCGATTGGTGTTTGCTGTGAGTCATAGAAGTCTTCCTCCAGGGACTTTTGTTAGATATCCAGCTTCCTGATCAACATTTCTTGAGTTCTCCACTATATGATGGACAAAACTATTATTAAAAAAATTTATATATGTATCTCTGCAGAGTCTGGTATTATATGTGCATTGAAATAAAGACATATTACCCTACAAAGAGAGTGAACACACGAAATCTTTGAAAATTATGCATTTTTCTATTGTATTTATCAAAATTTTCTTTGTACGTATCTTATTGAAATACAAACATTACTCAAACCAGAGTCCTGTCCCATACCTGTTGGTTGGATCAAGTGTCTAATACAGTTGGACTGTTTAACTGCCAATTGAGGTATTGGATGATTATAAAAGTTAATTTATTTTATGTGTACTGATAAAATCTGCAACACAGAAACAGATTACATACTTCAATTAGTTATTATATAGTCACCTGATTTACTGCATTCTAGCTACATAAAAGACTACTCTTACATGGTTGTTGGAAAACTTGATGGTATACCTTTTTTTTTTTTTGTAAGGCTGAAAGATTTTCCTTAAACATTCAGTGTATAAGTTGAAATATATTTGATTATACATAGAAATTTCTGTGAATTTCATGATTTTAATGAGAATCAATCAGTGTCTTTGTAAAAATAACCCTTATTTGTTTTTTATATATTACAGAAGAGCATCATCACTAATGGAAATATGACACAGAAGAATAAAGCTATTAGTTACCAGATTAGATATTTTAATAGCCATTATAATGTAGTGACTGTGGAAAACTAGAACCTGATATAAGAAACGAAATAAAATTGAAATTTCATTTCATTAATAAAGTTATAGCCAAATTTTTCATTTATAGTAAGCACACATGAATATGGTATTAATGAATTTCATGATATAAATGGAAGTATAAGTTTCAGTTTATTAATCTGTGTTTTAAAGTAGGGTTCCTAAGAAAGTGAGATGTTTGGTTGACTTGTTAAATTCATGTAGTGAAGGTTTTAAAGAATGTGTTTTATATAGGCAGGTATTTGCATAAACTATTTCAATTACATATAAGCTGTCTTTAAAGACTTCTATATGCAAGCACTTGAAGTTTGCTCTTCATTGTGAATAATTAATGAAAGGGTAATTTCTTTGCTATTGTATTTAAAAATCAAATTGTTATGGACAAATTAATTCATTAAACCTGTAGATTTATTATGACTTAACAAAATGCATTAATGTAATTAAAACTTGTATTCTATATGAATATTGAACATATTAGATCTAAACAAAGCATTTTTCATGGATTATTACCACAGATAAAACTCGGTTACCAACCTGTGCACTGTTTTTGAGTCCATATTTAGTTCTGACTACTAATTTCTAAACTTTTATTGCTGTAATATTTACTAAAACTCTTTCCAAACACTGAATAACTTATCAAAAAATCTTTTGTTAAACATATAGCTGTAAACATATCTTATATATCTGTACTTGTAAATCAGGGATTCTTATTATACTTCTTCCCATTAAAAAAATTAAGATCCTTAGTTATGATCTTAATTAAATGTTACTTTGCCAGGTTTGTATCGGAAGTAAAATTTGTAAAATTAAAACAATATACAATGATCAATTTTTTTAATTTTATATTAGTGTATTACACAAATATGTCGATTTTTTCTTTTGTAGCACACACGTTTATGTCGTTGTTTATTTTGAAGATATTTTAATTAAAAATATAGATACTTGTATCAGATATTATAACCAAATTACAGTTTCTATAGATCATTTTATGCTTAAACCTCAATGACTTCGTTGGTGACTGGTGCTCCACCCCATACACCCTAGACGATTCGTGTCCTACACCCCCCACTGAAAATTCAATGAATTGCACCCTGCTACTGTGTTTAGCTGATACCAACTATTGAGAAGTTCCATGTGTAACTAATTGTAACTCTTGAGAAGTTCCATGTGTAACTAATACCAACTGTTGAGAAGTTCCATGTGTAACTAATACCAACTGTTGAGAAGTTCCATGTGTAGCTAATACCAACTGTTGAGAAGTTCCATGTGTAACTAATACCAACTGTTGAGAAGTTCCATGTGTAGCTAATACCAACTGTTGAGAAGTTCCATGTGTAGCTAATACCAACTGTTGAGAAGTTCCATGTGTAGCTAATACCAACTGTTGAGAAGTTCCATGTGTAGCTAATACCAACTGTTGAGAAGTTCCATGTGTAACTAATACCAACTGTTGAGAAGTTCCATGTGTAGCTAATACCAACTGTTGAGAAGTTCTATGTGTAGCTAATACCAACTATTAAGAAGTTCCATGTGTAGCTAATACCAGCTGTAATGTTATGCCCCCCTCCCCGGTAAGACTGAAGACTTATAACGCCAAAAACCAGATTTCGATACTCGTATTGGGCACAGCACAAATAGACCTTTGTGTAGATTTTTGCTTAACTACAAATAAACAAATTGTGATATTATATCTAAATCATAAATCACTTAAACATTGAGTAATATTAGTTACTTAACGACAGATGGCGCCACATGTTATAAATCCCCAGGAACTTCGGATGTTTGCATTGTAAGTCCGTGGACTTACCACTGTCCCACTGGGGGACCAACTTAAAAGTATCTAATTATTGGTTGAGGTTAACCGCAGTGGGCTATCTGAGCATTGCCCAGCACGGGTATCGAAAGCCGATTTTTTACCTTTACAAGCCTTCGGACTTCCTGCTAAGATATTGAGGAGTACCTGATCATTAATGAAGACAATAATCTTTGTAACATGCTTAGACAAAAAGTTCATGATCATAATACTTGAATGATAATATGAAGACTATATTTTAATAAGTTAAAACAAAGCATACATAGATAAAATATTATCATATTGAAATTTGAACGGAATACCACATTGACACTGATCAACAGAAAGGTGAAATGAACTTTATTGAAATTAACAGAAAGTGATCGTTTTTGCACTAATGAATTTTAGAGATGGTTTAAATGGGAAACGAAGAAAACTTTAGTACAAGTCTAATGCAGTAGTAAATGTACAACCTTTAGACAAGGTTTTGTCAGGTACAAGTAGCTTACCTAGAAAGAGGAATGTGTAGAGAATAGGAAAGGAAGAAGTCACAAGACCGGAGATTGTTCAACAGCTAAGTAAAGGTATCTTAGCGCCCCAAGGTGCTGATTTAAAGTAGAACTGTGTTGTTCAATTAAGATGACTTGTTAGTTTCAAAGTGGGTTCTTCGTCATCAAACTTTGTCATGTTACTTTAAAAGCACTCATTCATTTGCAATTCCCAGTCATTTGAGTCGTAGAAAATGTATTGATTTCAATATGTACAAATGTTATGAAAAATGGAATACTTTTTTCTTTCTAATTACACAACAAAAATGTTTTTTTTTTTGTCACGAATACGGTACCTCTGCTACCACGCATGTATCAAGAAAGTCTTTTTCGGGGGTCCGACATCTTGTACGAAATTTCAACTGTAAGATAGCACGAAGTAAGATTTTTTATTTTTGGTAGCCTAAAACAACTACATGCCTATGGAATCGTGAGAATGTTATTCATTATTTCATTAAAAATATAACCATTTTAAAAGCTTTGGAACACGTTGTGCTCTTATTATACTCAAAAACCAATCAAGGATTCACTGGTACACTTTTAGTTTAGGGATAATATGTAAAATGATACAATTGTGTCAAACTTGGAAGAAAGATGTTATCTTCATATGAAGCTGGAATCCATGATGGTTGCTCATTGAAAACGTAGAACATTAGGCCAAAATAGCGTACTATCTTGTCAATTAATGGTGAATTTCTTGATCAAGAAAAGCAAAATGTCCAAACAGTTTACAAAAATTAATCCGTAAATCAGTGTGCGCTCTTCAACAAAAAGACACCTAATGCCGAAAACCTTGTTTAGAGTATAGAATCACAAGATATTGTAATAATTGGAGCTGCAAAGTACTGAGCACTTCACGTTGAAGTTGTGTGATATGCAAGCACATCACATATTATCTACTTGCTTTAGTTATATAAGAATTTCAAAAATTGTTTCTTTAGTGTGTATGTCATTTTTGCGTAAACACGTTGTCCACAAAGTCGTTGATATTGTCTTGTTTTAGTTGCTTTGTTCTCTACAGCAAATAATATCTATTCTGAGCGAGAGGACACTGAAGCAACATATAACATCCGGGTTAAAAGTATTAGCGACTGTAATATTCTTTGTTGGTTGAGTTGATGTTGTTTGAATGTTAAAGCCGACCAATGCTGTGAGAGAACAAAAAGTCATAGTGAAATCTGTGAAACTAAGCAGAACCTACAAAATTTGGCAAGCTTTCAGTAAACATTACAACTCTTTAATACACACAAAAAATATTTCTTGATTAAGTATTTTGACTTAAGATTTGTCCGTGAATACATGGAGTCAAAGTATTGACTGCTCTGAGAGTAAAAGTGATTTTCATGTTAAGATTAAAAATAATATTCCTCATCTGAAAATTTTCAACTTCCAAGTTCAATTGTAAATATAAAAACCAGATAAAAATTTCATTAGCTTCAGCTGTAAAAGTAAGTGTTGTGTAACTGTTTGTTACAATGTAAACACATTTTAAAATGAAAAAAGTGTAATTTAGGTTTATTTCGTATTTTTTATGATGATTACAAAGTTGGTCCAAACAACCGAGTCCACATACAGTTAGGGTAAAGAAAATTACAGACAAATATTAAAATTTACTGAAGAAACTTTGATATTCATTTAGGAGGTTTTGAAGTTTATGCAAATTAAATTTTAAAAGTGTACGAATAAAATGTTTTTTAAACTTAACATGAAAATCACCTTGTACTGGTCAACACTCTGACTCCATATATTCACGGACAAATCTTAAGTAAAAATACTTAATTGAAAAATCTATTGTTGTTAAATTTTTGTGTGTATACACAATACTTCTAACTATTATTAGTGGGTCTTACTATCTTACACATGTCAGAAAACCACTTTTAACCTGAATATACCAGTACTTCAGCCATGGGAAAGGTAGTTACGCCACCCAAAAAAGAAATTATGTGTGCTGTATGGATAGAATTATGAAAATAATGAACCATTGCTAAGAAAGTATTACTGCAATGAAGAAGTTTATCAATGCTGAGATCATTTTAAGAAAATCAACACATCTTGAAGTAAGGAAAGCTAAGTTCGAGAAGATATTGTATAGAATAGTGTTGAATTAAAATGTTTTAGAAATAAACTTTAAGAAGATAAGGCTAAGGTCTCTATTAATGGACAATTTATTTAATATATGAAACGTAAGGAAGGAAGACCGTGTTATCAAATGGTAGCTTCTTTTGTCTCACAGCCTAATATCAAAATTTGATATCAGTAACAAAAATAGGAAGATCCTAGACCACAAAACCTTTTTCATCTGCTATTACTCAGATCAATCCATTCAGAAGCATTTTATTTCCACACGCACCCTTTCAACAGTTATGCTATTCTTTAAATCACTCTATTCATAAGCCCTTTGTCATTTCTACAGTCTCCCAACTACGGACACCTCGGTTTTAAGAAGACTTGTGAAATTTTAGATGAAAGATTTGACTGGATTATATGTCATTGATTTGGAGAAGTAAGATGCTGAACCCATGATCTGTGTTGTGAAAGGAAAATAAACCAAAGGAAACGTCGTGGGCAATTACAATAGTACAAGTTTAAACACCACTTGAGAGAGTAGCTGGTCCTGGGTCCACTTCCATAGTTTGGAACTTATATACATGTTATTTTCAGGTGAAATTGATTTCCTCAAATGATATTAGGTAGGTCCTCAATATAACAGGAGGACTGGCAGAAAATATCAAGAAGTACCGAATTTAGTAAAAACTGTCTGAGTTTGTATAAAGAACTAAATAGACTGGATACTTTACTATCTTTATTCATCAAATACACAAAACACAGTGTGTTCTTGCTTTATGGATGTTAACTGGATGGTAATCACAGGATTCGTGAGTTGATTAGACTGGCCTTCTTCCCTCGAAATGTATTCCCACTGACCAATTAACTCAAGATCTGGTACCTAGATGTTTAAAACTAGCGTTTCTTACTTAAGTGGGCAGTGTCAAATTTACACATAGTGATGCGTGACTGGTCATTCTCATTCAAACATATGGGAGGCCATAATCTCGTAATATCACTTGATTACCATTTGAGGACAATGGTTGTCGACATTCTTGCACATTATCCAACATTACAGACATACCGCTCACATGGGCAGAGTAGGTTTTACCTCTATAGAATGACAAAGAAATAAAGGCAGCTAAAAGAAAATTAACTTAAAAACTTTCTTGATCACACGTTATGAAAAACTGCATAGACTTAGAATATACTAATCTTTTTAAACATTCTACACAAAAATAAGAAGGGAGAAAACGCATGGTATGCCTGTATATCTGTTGCACTAACAAGATGTGTTAATTATGTGCAAAAACGCACACAGTTACGTATATAAATTTAAAGGTTGAAACTAATATCAATTATCCAGTAATTAAATGTCACGGACGACATATATTACTCTAGCATGTTGCAGCAGTAGTACGTCTGGTCTATTCCATTCTAAATTTCTTTTTAGCAGTGGATGAGTTGTTAGAATTTAGTCTTATAAACATCTTAACATGTGTCTCTCATTTTATTGGTGTGAATATTATACAACTGTTATAACCAGCAATTTATAGCATATTAGCACAGTTGCATTAACTACAGCTAAACTTTATTATTAGAAATATGAACTAGTATCACCACCCCTATGTATAAGTCAACATGGCATGGTCTCATTCAGTTTCTCAGAAGTAGTCAAAACTCAGTATGTGTTATACATCAAAAAGTATATTTGCGAGTTCTTGATATACTGCATTAAAAAGGTGAAATCTGCAGTTTAAGTTAACTACATTGCTGTATCAAACAGATCTACCAGAGACTGTCTCAACTTTCACGTAAGTGACAATACTAAAATATATTTAATTATGATTAGGCCTACACTAGATATAGATTTTACTTTAAATTACGTTTATCCCTAACGTTATGCCCTAGAATAGCCTAGATCTACATATCTAGGCCTATATCTAATTTAATAAAGTAACATTAGCTCTAGATCTTGCAGTAAAATCATCATAAAACTCCATTATACCTTCAGTAATTCTTATAACAGAAAAAATTAGTTTCTACTAGATCTATAGTACTAGGCGAAATAACTAATTAAGTCATACATTAGGCCTACGTAGAAAGCAGTAATATAAATCTATTTTATGTAGAAGTTATTGAGCAGGATTATGTTTAATTGGGTATAGCCTAACTATACAAGAGCCCCACTGTCACTACATATAGAGTCTGGGCTTAGTCTATATTCTTACGAACACGTAATTTTCATTAAGGCTCTACAATTTCGTTAACTTAATTGACTGTACAGCGTAAAAAAGTCGTTTTACCTACCTGCTACTTATGGGTGCTAGCAACACACTAGGTCAAGGGTCATTATGGTGTGATGTCATAAGTCTCTGACAAAGACACGAGAGTATTATTAATAAAGTTTCTGTTGAATTCTCGCAGAACTTACTGTAAAAAGTAATCAACACTAATATTGAATAAGCAGTATGTCTTTGAATTAAAGACTCGAGAAATCTACGGTTTAAAAAAAGATTTTTGCTATTTAATAGAAGTAATTCTCTAGTTCTCCCTGGTGACAGTTAAAGTTGCTGATTATATGTTGTTTTCATGAGATACTAGCACGCCAATTAGCAAAGAAATAATGATTTATCCAAGAAAATTTTCGTACCTTTCCTTATTTTTTACTCTTTTCTTATGGAATGTTTTACGTCTTTACTATCCCTATACTTTTTTATATAATGATGATTGTTTATTTATTTTGAATTTAAGCAGAAAGCTGCACAATAGGTTATCTGTGTTCTACCCACAACGGGTATCGAAACCCGGTTTCTAGTGTTGTAAGTTCGCAGACATACCGCTATGCCACTGGGGGGGGGGCGTATAATGACGACTCAATATATATATAGATAATTGTGATTTGACTTTCATTTGGCAATTACGGTGACCTTGGTAACAGATTGAATAATTGTTTGTTTGAAGTTAAGCACAAAGCTACACAATGGGCTATCTGTGCTCTGCCCACCACGGGTATCGAAACCCGGATTCTAGCGTTGTAAGTCCGCAGACATTCCGCTGTGCTACTGGAGGGGGCGATTGAATAATATTGTTACGTCTCCGTTCGTTAGTTAATTTTCCGTAAAAATTCTTTCCGCAGAAACTTTACCGATAGAAGTCCTTTCTT
>NW_013670004.1:22069-30542 GCF_000517525.1 Limulus polyphemus
GAAACGCATCATCGATAAGAATGAAGACTATTTAATTTAATAAATGTATTGTTTTGATATATAAGTTCGAGTTTTTTCATCTAAAAAAAGCGACATTAATTTCTTGGCGACCGTTCAATTACACACATTTCCTTCACTTCTTGGGGTTGATCCGGCATGGCCAGGTGGTTAAGGCACTCGACTCGCAATCTGAGGGTCGCGGGTTCGAATCTCTGTAACACCAAACATGCTCGCCCTTTCAGCCGTGGAGGCGTTATAACGTGCCGGTCACTCCCACTATTCGTTGGTAAAAGAGTATCCCAAGAGTTGGCGGTGGGTGGTGATGACTAGCTGCCTTCCCTCTATTCTTACACTGCTAAATTAGGGATGGCTAGCGCAGATAGCCCTCGTGTAGCTTTGCGCAAAATTCAAAAACAAACAAACAAACTCTTCTTGGCCGTCTTATATAAAAGAATACCGTACATCTAGTAACCTCCCGAGGATTCACGAAGCTTCGAGAATATGACGTATTACTATCGTCACGTGACCTCCGCTGTCGTAACAATATTGGCATGTGATACAGTTCTTTTGCAAAACCTACATTAATAAAATAAGTGGTGTGTTTACTAATTTAGAAGTATGGGTCAGAATTATTATTAGGAATATTCTAATGGATAAACAAACACATTTATTTTAGTACTAGTAGCATCCATATAATTAATGTTTGATGAAAAACATGTTAATTAATTAATTCAAAAATATTATAGAAATTTTTGCAGTAAAATCAGAATATCTCTTCTTGAGTAAGAAGTTTTGACGTTCAAGATTTGACGGTTTATCAAGTTAATAAAATTATCAGTTTTCAACATACTCTTGTAAACTTAGATATTAATATTGTTGCCAGAAACTTCTTATGAGAAGTTATGATTAGATTCTTTTAAACATATCATTATTAACTGTCGCAATATAACCTACATATATTGATTCGACAACAACACAAAAAAGTTCTTTCAATCATGAGTTATTATTATTATTATCATCATTTTTAAAGGCTTTTGCGGTGGCGCCTCCTTGTAAACTCCGTGTATCTTGAAATTGGTGGATCCTCGTGATTCAGAGTATAATGAAAACAAAAATAACATAATATTGTGATAGAATGTAATACAGCGAGCTATTGGCTTACGCTTTAGCAACTGTCGTGGCGAACGGCTTCTCGAGCCATGGCAATAGCTTTCTTTTGCTATGAAACAGAAGCTGGAGCCAAAATATGAGTAGTTACATAAAGCAGGAACTCCACTTATGTACTGCACGAAACGCGGAGAAAACATTACACTACAGTGATTTTAAACAAAGATTCTTTGATTATCGTCTGATATCCAGTACTCAAACAGTTACAGCGAAAAAAAGAAATAATAGAAGTATTGATTCCAAGAGTGTCAGGCATTTACTTTGCTTATATTTCGTTTACTGACGTTCATGTGTATACGAAGAACGTTTAAACAAGTCTCACAAAAAAGAAAGCAAATATGAAATATTTTCCACAGTTATTGATATTATGTTCGCTACCAAAGCTCTTCAAAGAAAAAAAGTCATGGATTAATGATATAAGTAAAAAAACAATAATTAACAACATTGAACAAACACCTGATACTTGAATACTTCCTTCCTTCCATATATGGCCAGGAATTCCATATATGGAAAAGTCTTATTCCAAACATGGTGACACCGCCCTCCCCTATTAATATGTTTAATATGTATCACTGCCCTTTAACTACTTTATGTAGTAACTTTGTGTAACTAATCTTACACTGTTTAAGTATTTGGACTAAAAAGAAAAGACCAATAAAAGAAAATCATTCTAACGTATTATTCGAAAAAAAGTATATCTACTTATTAATATTTTTCGGAATTATTTTTAAGCGCATGAACACACGTTTTAAGCAAATGTTACAGTAAGCTATTTTTTTGCCCTGGTGGTGTTCCAGTGCATGCTCACTCAGAGTGGGAATTGAATGTTTGTTGTGTAGTTGACAAGAGGGGAGGCTGAGTGAATGGAATTGAACTTGAAGTGACGTGATAGTCATGCAGAGAATTTCATCGATTGGACAAGAAACGAGTCATCCTGGACTCATGTTAGAAAATATAGGCTCTTTAACACAAGGATTTAGTGGTGACAGTGAAGAGGACTCCAGAGAAGGAAATTCTAATGGCCCTGGCGGCCAGAAACGTAGTGCTGAGGAAGCTGGGCTTTCCGAACGGTCAGGAATTGATGTTGGAAGCACGTCGGACAAACTAAAGAAAACAATTCCACCAAATGGAAAAAAAACTAAGGGTCGTGTAAAGATAAAAATGGAATTTATTGACAACAAATTACGGCGATATACGACTTTTAGTAAAAGAAAAACTGGAATTATGAAAAAGGTATGCTTTAAAAGTTAAATTGTAATCGTAACCGTAGCTTTGTAAAGCATTGTTATTTGTAATGTTAAATTACTTCTTTAAGTTAAAAATGGTAAGTTAGCTAATGTTGAACTAATAATTATATTATTTGCACTGACTATTAGAAGTACTACTACGAATATAATTTATTACGTAGGCTTAAATTAGCTCCAATTACAATGTTAATTGTTATTAACAGTAACAACGTTTTACTTTATTGTATTATTCCTAGACCAGTGTACTAATTACTATGGTTAGTCAATGTAGAATGTTTAAAGCCTAAAAAAGTATCGGAAAGTGGTTTGGCTTACTGAGGTAGTATTTCCACATGAATTAAAACAATCAAACTGAAGAATAAAAATGACCCTTCACCCCCGTATATACTACTGTTAGTGTTACTACTATTACACATTTCAGGCTTTAAAGTTTAAGTCAGCTGTTGTAAATTTTCTTTACTTTCACAGGATAAGTAAAAAAAAAGGAGGGGATAAAGCAGATGTAGACGTAGAAGCTGTATTTTGGGTTAATCTACATCCTAGCAAGAAGCCTGTTCAAGTAATTCTAGCAGAGTAATCAATAACTAGCCACATATGATGTAGCATATCTGACTTGTGTAGTTAAGAAGATTATTGATTGTCTTGCTTTATTAGCCCACTAGTGGTGTAGTGAAAATAATTACTTTGGCATGAAAAACAAGTTTATATTATTCACAGCTGTTACCAGTTTTAGACAAATCACTGCTGATAAATTTTAGAATTTTTCATAAAAAATTATCAAATGATTTACATAAATAAGTTCATCAGATTTTTCATCTATCCAAGTTTACTTAGGAATTCTCAAGCATTGCCCTGTGTTTACATGGTTAACAAAGCAAAAAACACCATAAATAACTCAGGCCTGTGTATTTTTAATATTAAATGCTTTACAGTGTTTAAGAAACATTAAAATTATAGAGGAAAAAAGAGTAAAATGCATAAACTTGGTTTGGTTGTAACACAGAAATGATGGAAGTGAAAGATCATTCAGATAAGTCAAGATCACCCCTTCACCCAATCAAAAAAATGATCCAAAGAACAGAATTCAAAACTGAATGACATTATTTATAACTATATAGTTATCCAAGTAACTTTTAAGAAAATTATAACTAACAGCACAAACTACATTATGTAGTCATTATTCAAACAGTTTTACACACTAAATATATGTAGGAAGAAAAATATTTATTTCACAACTAAGAAAAATATTGAAAAAGCCAATAAAAAGTTTTTTCTTTTTAGTAATTACGTTAACAACATATATGTAGTATAATATTTTGTACTGTAAGAAAAAAATTTATAAAGCATAGCTACTGATTCAACAAATTGAAGATTTTTTTTACGACACTGTGCAGATGGTTTTCAGTATTAATTTTCATTGACATTCTCAGTTTTGGCATAAACTTAAGTTGTCTGCTTGTACTTGCTCATTTGTAGACTTGAGCCTATGTTAGTTACTGTTTGGTTGTGGTAAGATAATTTTGTTCCATAGATTTTTTTAGTGAAAGTGTTTCATCATAAGTATTTTTGCTTGATTCACAAACAATATACATATATGCACACACACACACACACACACACACACACACAACAATATACATATATATATATAATAATATATACAGTACACTGTATACTTAACTTAGTTTAAATTGTTTTATTCTTAGTTTGGCGAGGTCTTTAGTAATTAATTCAGACAACTATTTATATTAATTTTTCAGAACACAGAAGAAAAAAACTTTAAACTTTTGTTGATTATTTTAATGACTACTGTATACTTTGGTAGATTATTTTCATTTAAATAATCTTGTTTATTTTTTTCTGTTATTAGTTTGAAATTTAACAGCATTTTTGTGTTCAAGGAAAATTTTTATGATGCAAGTACACTTTTACTGAAGTAAATTAGTAATTTAGTGAACTGTGCAGTGTATTTCAGTATCCTCTATTTTTTTTTTTCAAAATAAGTAGAATTATTAATGTTACCATACTAAACATAAGTTTGTTGAAAGAAAGTTCGGGCTTTGGGTCTTATTTTTCAACCCATTAGTTTTAACAAACAGCTGTTCCTTTATCTTATGTATTTAATGTACAGATTACTTACCAGTATAAGTCACAAGGAAGGTGATTTTTGAAGTGGAAATATCTGGCAACTCAACAGTTTGGAAATTGACAAAAGTTCTGAGCATTACTAAAATATAATAAAAATAGATTTCTCTTGCTAAATGTTTTGTGAATGTAGTAACTGAGTTGAGTATGAGGCGACAATTATAGTAAGATTTACATAACTGTTATATCTTAGTAGAACCTTAGATGGGCAATTAGTGAAATTTGATAATCTATTAATCGTCAAGCTCATTAATTGATTACATTTAACTAATTAATTATTCCTACATGGGATTAGATAGATAGTTAGAATAATAAAGAGTAGTAGCAATCAGAAACACTAATTTTGATTATTTAATTATTTTTGTGAGTTGTGACACTAATTTAGTGCACTAAATAACCTAGAATTAATAAAAATAATAATGAGAAATCATAATTGCAATATTTTGATTTCTTGAATAGTTTGTATAAACAAAAACACAGTTGACTATTTTCATGACGCAATCAATTACTTAATTGTAATTAATCAGTTATTTTATACTAATTGATGATATCAATGCGTATAGATAATCAGTTATATCAAGATTGTCACCCAGCTATAAACTAATTTATAGAGGGTGCCCAAAACCACACAAATGTTATTGTTTTTTTTTTTTATATATATGGAGTTTCATGTGATGCATGAGGTAATTACTTATTTAAAACTTGTTTTACTACAGAAAGACAATAGTTTATTATATATTTGTTTGGAAATCAAATTTATTTCTGCAGAGCAACATATTAGTTCATATCATGTATTTCTATCTTTGGTTATACATTATTTGTTTCTGCCACTTAATGTATAATAAGACCAAAAAATGTCATGTAATTTTATCTTAAATGTGTTCTAATGAAATAGTTTATGCTTTTAAAATTGCCCAAAACCATATTTCCAGGATTTTTTTTACGAACGCAAAAGAAGAACTGTGTACTAAAACTTAGTATTTGAGGAGAATTGTTTGACTTTAAGAAAATGATAATGAATATACTTTTCTACAATTTATATTGAAAAGCTGATGACAGGTGTATCTGTCTCAATTACCAATCCAATGAAATTCATTCATATTGTAGCATCTTTGGCTACTTCTTACATGCATCTTATAAATGCATCACAAGATAGAAAATACTTTAACACTTGCATACACAGCCTACTAGAGATAAAACACTGTTTGATTAAATAAAGAAACAGGAAACAGAGAATGAGGTTACCATTAGTATTTAGTAGATCTGCCTTTTGCAATATTTAAAGCAGAGACATTGTTACAGTCTGTATTTTGAAACTCTAGGCCTGTGTGGCTGAACCCCATTCCTGGCAAAGAGCTTAGATGAGGGTGTCCATAAAGGTTAATTACAAAAAATTAAGTACTTAAATAAAACAATGCATTTTAATCTTTAAAAACAGAAACATAGGAAAAGTATACTTAATAAGCTATACTGATAGCCAGGGTGATTTTTAGTTTTGCTCTAAGTACATATCTTACTCTAATTGGAAATTATTATTAATTGTTTGAGATGCTTGCTGAAATATTGATCAAAAGATAGACCACAAATGATGATAGGGTTCACATTTGGCCTGATCAAGGGGAAGTGGTAATGCCCTGACATTCAAGCAATTATTTTGTGATTTGGGCTGAATGAGCAGAAATTCACATTACATGAAAACACTGCCTTGTCGGGTAAGATGATTACTGACATAGACAGATAGAAGGCCTTGCTCGAGAATTACAAAGGTATTTAGCTGCTGTGACTATCTCTTCGCATAATCAGTTATATTGTCCAGCTGCTCAAATGTCACCCATACCATAATATAAAAACCACCACATTTTGTTATGGCTTGAAGATGGTTCAGTGAAAGTTCTTTGGAGGGTATTTGCCAAACCCAGGTACATCCACTGTCTGAGAATTTTGCAAGTTTGAACTCTTTGGAAAAAATATTAGCATCTCAAAAAGTAGAAAGGTGTAATATCAGTGATAACCACTGCTGTTGACACTACATTGCGTGGAGTGAGGAGCAGCTTTCTTTCATCTAACTACTTTACCATTGTTTCTCATGCCATGAAGGTAACTTCTGATATTTGGGTGCAGGTGCACATGTCATGCAGAATTGGTGGCTGTTTGATGTGGGTCAGTCTCCACACTTCTCATTGCTGCATGAATAGTTTATACTGTTGGTTTTGGGTATCAAGAGTATGCACAAACTGTTGTCTTCTGACATCACTCAAACTGTTTTCCATCCTTATCTCTATAGGCAGAGATACTACAAGTGGCCTTGCAATTTCATGTTCACTTCAGTATCATCTAACAGGGTAATTTCATGCTAATGTTGTTTATTGGATTCAGATTTTCTGGTACTCTGTGTAACTTTTGAACCAATTCTCTTAGTCTGTATGTTCAGTGAAAAGTTCACTACAAAGAATAAAAAATACTATAACTTGGAGCTGTTAAATAATATTGTAGATTTCAATTAAATTTCTTTCATTAACTGTTAATTGGAATTTTTAATGATATCACACAATTATGTAATGTGATAATTGAGATGTGAATGATATGGTTTTCTGGAAAAGGTAATTATGCATAATGTAGCTAATGATCTAGAAAATTTTAAAAATTGGAAATCATTTAATCCTCAAATTTTCTGATTTAGATATATTCCAGGCTTTATCTTCTAAATAAGAATTACAATTAGAGTATTTCTCTTTTTTTTATTGTTAGATGTAGATAAAAATCACTATAATTAAGTTGACAGTAAAAATATTTAAACAATACAGATTGTACCTTAGAAGTAATAACGATTTCATTTGAAATTTTTTATGTGTACACATTAAGCTTTTGTAGCAACCACAATAATGTATGGTGCATTTTGTTCTAAAATTTTAGTTTTGGGGACAATTTTATTAATGTGATATTTGCCAGACGTATTGAATGAAAGCAATGCAAGTAAAATTCAAGCTTGTAAAATTTACTTTGTATTTTTAGCAAGTATAAAATAAATTGTTTACTTGCAGGATAGGTGAAGAGTAAACAATTTTTTAAGGCTGGTTTTAAATGTTGACAAAGGAAACTGTTTCATTCAGATTTATATGAAGCCATTTTTATGTCACCCACACATGCTCTTGCAAAACCAATGACCATATTTCATATTGTATGATTTTATTTTTTCTCCTGAACATTTTTCTGTAAAAATTAATTGTTGAATTATTTACACAAAGCTCACAAAATATGAGTTAATGCACAAATAATTGTATGTATATATGTGTGTGGAATTATTTAAGATATATTAAATCCAAGATTTAAAAGGTGTTTAGACTGGTTACTACTTTTTTTTTTAATAGTCAGTAATATTTGGTTTTTAAGTAATGTCTACAAAGTGCAGTAGAAAAATATGGGAATGCCTTTTTGATAAATTTGAAATTTACAGTTTTGTTTTGCAGCTCATTACCAAAAAAAAAGAAGTAGCTCTGAAAACGTGTTTATATTAATGATTGTTTCATTATGGTGTATGTGATTTCAAACCTATGTTTGGAGAACTTGAATATGAGGGTCATACAGTCTTTAAATGTAACTACATATAGAAGCAGCATTAGGTCAGTTTGTACTGTTTTATAGATTATCATAAACAGCTTTGGTAATTTGTGTTCTTCAACCAAGTTCATGTTCTGTGCTTATCTAGTTTAAAGAGACGTTAATATTTTTCCAGTATTTAGAGAAAATGACTTATCATGTCAGAAAAGTTGAAAAACAGTGTGTATATATATATATATATATATATATATATATATATAAATATAAGTAACTTATATAGTAATAATAACAAAGTAAAACTAATTACGTAGTACTAGAATATAGTATTAGTAGTAAAGTAAAATTAATAATAGTAG
>NW_013670004.1:30563-32056 GCF_000517525.1 Limulus polyphemus
AGTTACGGTAAGTAACGTAAGTTATTTCCTAGTATTAAAGTAGAAAATAGACTTAATACTATAGTCAAGTAAAGTAAGTAAAACGAAGTAGTGTATATATATATATATATATATATATATATATATTGAACATGTAAGAAATTTTCAGTAGTACAATAACAGGAAAAAACATTTCAGCTGAAATCTGATTATGGTAAGAAAAATTATATAGTGAAGAAATAGGCTGAGGCTGTGGTTAAGGAAGTTAAGGGCTTTAAAATTTGACCATGAAGAACCCACTTTGAGACCAATAAAGTTTTCATATGGCATGAATGGGTAATGAAGAAAACATTATTTACAAGTTTAGCATAATAACAATTGGGAGTTGGTAATACAGAAAACTGTGGATGTTTTGGTCATTATAATATCAAGCAAATGATAAAATCAACACAAACTGTCCTTCAATCATAATATTATATTAGAGCTTTCGAACAATACAACTTTTGTGCTCATTGGTTCTCCTCTTGCAGAGAAGTCATCATTTGAAAATGAGTTCTTTCCCTCCCTGTTTGTTTCATGATTATGGTGAAAGTTCATTGCCTCTTACAAAGTAATTTACCTATAGAATACCTGTTTTCAGTGCTAAAGTAGTCAGTATATACTGGGAGAAAGCCAATTCTCTAGTCTTTGTTGTAAGTGCAAGGTTAGACGGTGTGAAAAATTGGTTGAGTGGATTTTCTCTTGTTCAAAGTTGCCATCATGCCATTATTGTATCTGTATGATTGCCTCATGATTTTAAGTCAATTATCTTCAGAATTATTTCACTCCACTTACTTATAATTCAAGTTTGTGATAATTCACAGTATGGTACTTTCACATGTGTAAGCCTCCATACCACATTTTTTTTATTGAAGCAAGGTAAAGGGCCACATGCATGCCCATTTAAAGTAGTAACAGCATATTTAATTTCCACTAATTTTTGCTTCTAGCATATGATGTGATTTGATCAATATTTTGTATCATTTAGTGTCCTGAATTTTAAATGTTATTTTAGATGCTCCTGACAGTAGTCTGATGTTTTTTAGTGTTCTTGTTAACCATTCAGTTTTTACTCAAATCTCTGTTCTCCCTGACCTTAAGACTAGGTGTCCATATTGTATTGACTTTGTTTTTTTTAACGTACTCTAACCTGTAGGCACAACAACAGAACTAAGAAGTAACTTGTAAATTAATGAAGCTAGGTCTGTATAATAAACAATTACAGTACATGATCTAATAATTCATAAACTAAAACCTGTAATAATTAAATTGTGTTCACTCATCAGTTGCATACCTTTAGGTTGTCAACACAGTAATATCTCACAAGACTTTAGGTAACTTTAATGTAAAGTAATGCATACTGATTACACAGATATAAAAATACAAATAGTAATGTTAATACACTACAGTCTAAAGACAAGGAATTTTTTTATTTAAATTTCTTGAAAAAAATTAAATTATATATGTATATATAT
>NW_013670004.1:32385-49026 GCF_000517525.1 Limulus polyphemus
GGGAGTCATTGAATTTTTTTAAATTGCTGGAGGTTTACTGTAGATTTATTTAATGAGATGTGCATTGGCACATTTTTTAAAATCTTATGTAAGTACGTTTTTTCAAAATAATGATTTGTACAACTCCTGAATTTAAGATTAGTTTAGAATAAATTAATATGAGGTATAATGTACAAATAAGATGGGATACACAATTTTAACTGAGCAAGAAACGTTTTAAATATATTTTGTTTCATGTAAATTGAGTGGTTTATATTGTTTAAATACCAATGACCAGTGTAAAAATTTCATTTCAGCGGTTTTAGGAAATCATCCTTATTTTATTAAGAGCTGAAAACATAAAATATTTGTAAAATTACACATTTTTTTATTGATGCACAGAAAAATGGAGTAATAACAGATGAAAATCTGTTCAGAAAAAAAAAACAGTCAGTAGTAACTTAAAGTAACACAAGTTAATTAACCTGTTGGATAAAAAAGGGTTTATTAATTTTGAAGTAATAATTAATGTGCTCCTGTTTTTTTTAGTTTTATCTTATTTGGATTTTTATAAGTACTGAATCATTATTACATAGATTTGAAGGGTTTTTCCTTTGAATTTTTTTCTTACTTATGTTTTCAAAAGTTTATTACATATTTTATATCAATTTTTTATCGTGATTGTTAATTTTAGGGTTTTTGAGTTAATTTTTACTTTTTGGTAGAAGGTTAAATGTAGTAAGTATGTAAGTCTTCATGCCCCTAGTAATTATTTTCTTGTGTAGGGATAAATCTAGTCAACTGCTCAAATTGAATTACAATATAGTGCACATATCATAGTAAGTGTTTGATTGAGTTCTAATTTAACTTTTTCAACAGGCTTATGAGTTGTCAACACTGACTGGTACCCAAGTAATGCTACTGGTAGCTAGCGAAACTGGCCATGTGTATACATTTGCTACTAGGAAGTTACAGCCTATGATAACCAGTGATGCTGGCAAGGCACTAATCCAAACTTGTCTGAATTCTCCTGATGCCCTGGCTGGTCCAGGAGGCTCGGGGCTGGATCAGCGTATGAGTGCTACTGGTTTTGAAGAAACTGAGCTGGTCTACAGTGTGAATGAGGACACAGAAAATAGAGTAAGTAAATTAGAGCTGTTAGCTAGTTACAAGAGTTGATTTTGCTGTTGTAAAGTTTTAATGTGCTTATACTGGTATTTATATAAATCACTTAAGTTTGAGGTTCCATATCACCAGGTGTAAGAAGTTTTATACACACATTCCCCTGGAATTTCCTCACATATTTTTATCACTTTATCTTAGGAAACAATGAAAGGACACTATTTAACATTTAAGTTTTAAGTGAAAAAACTAATAAGTAAAAATAGATTCTATGACCAGAACTTGAACCCAGGACCTATGGTTAACAGGCAAGTGCTCTATCACTTAGTTCTTCAAGATTGTGAGCTATCCCTATCAACGTTCACCTGTAAAGCTTTTTACTAGGGATGCATGGGTACGTGGCCGGATATTGGATCACCCGGTAATACTCGGCTCCAGCCAAGTATCGAAGTTAAAAACAGCCGAATCTGGGTAATTGAAAATGGCATCTAAGCCCTAATCTTTGTGGCAACTTATGTAGTACTGAACATTACAGTCAGTAATTGGTTTAGTTAAAAAAAAAACGTGTTCTGAGCAACAAAGCCTGACCACCCGCTGAAAGTCTGGAATTCAGATAACAATAGGGGTTAATAACAGGCATGGCTTGAGAAGTGGATTTCTGGTGCAAGTGGGGGTTTTGAGAACAATATGGGTTAGGGTTTGAGAAGTTGGGGCTAGGCATTAAAAGTAAAACTTGAATGTTCTGTTGATGATTATTCGGTTAAATGTAATAAACGTCAATTTTGTTTTTGTTTCTAATTTTTGGGTGGGGAGCGAGGGGAGAACCCAGTCTCGGTTGACACCCGCCCCGGCCAAAATTTAGTACTCGGTAATCGGCCAAATGTTACTACCTGTGTATCCCTGTTTTTTTACTATGAGTATTATCAGCGTACTATGCTATGATAGATACAAAGATTAAATCATAAGAAGTCTATCCACATGCCTATACCTGTATTTATTTTTGAGTTTCTTTAGGAAACAATAAAAGAACAATGTTTAACATGAAATTGTAAATGAAAATATATTCCATATTTTCACTTTTGAAGAAATGTTAGCAATAAGTTCAACTAAAGTTGATAACAGTGTAGAAACTAAAATATGTATATTTGTCATCTTTTTTTTATGCAAAAATTGCTTTCAGCTTCTTTTTTTTTACGGTAGGCTTCATAAAAATGTTTCATTTTCTAGAACTCTTCTGATGAAGGAAAGCCTTAATTGGAAAGACACTTACATGATCAGCTTGTGTATTAAAACAAAGCACATATTTTGAAAGAGAACATTTCTTTGGAGTTTCAGCTTAATAAAGTTTGTTAGGTTTTAGCAGCAAATCTTTATGGTAAAGTGACAAGACATTCAGCTGTTACTTTTACTTCCAGTGTAATATATAGTTCTGTGTAATTTAAATATAACCTAAGTATGTGTATTTATATATATATATATATTTTAAATAGTTGCTGTAGATGAAAATGTTTTAGTTTTTTCTCAAGTTTAAGCTTAAACCTTTAACTACCAAAGACTTAAGTAACCTCATTAAACTCAAACAAAAAACTTGCTTACCATGTGTTATACCTTTAAAAAAAAGTATTGCGCTGGTGTAATACTCCTAATTTCTCTAAAGTAACTGCATCAGTATTTGAACTGACAATTTTTTTACATATGCAATATTGAATAAAAAATTTTAATTTTGCATAATATTTTACTTTTCAGTGTGTTTAGTTAAAATTTTTTTTTGAAAGTAATTAGCCAGTTTGTTATTAATATAATAATTTTTGCTTCATGCAAGTATGAGAGAGATTAACTAGTATGAGAAGGAAGACTATTCTGATAATTTTAGCACCATAGTTTTTTAAAGATCTGTTATTACCTGTGTTTTTAATTTGTTAACACATTGAACGTCTGGCTGTTTTAGTGGTGCACATTAGTATGCCATTTACTGAGTTTGATGCAAACTTAAAAGGGAATAATGTCGATTTATATTTTTATTAATATCTATGTATTCTGTGCTGTTATTAACTCCATTAAAAAAAACTGTTAAAACATCTGTTATCCTCCTTCCTCTATACAGGTGTCCCACTACCAACCGCACATGTACGCCCAGGTTCCCGAATATAACACGCAGAAACTTCCCCCATTTTATACAATTTAGATGAACCTTTTCTGACTGACGACCTCTGACATCCAATCAGCAAGACGCAGCAGTAACGACCAGTTCATCACCGGGTCTGCCGCACGTGCAGCGCTGGGCGCCGCGCGTGTTAGGCACGCCGTACATCTACGCCTCTTCTTCTCTCTTTCTCTTCTTAAGCTCTGTCAGTGAGTCTCTCTCGGACTTCTGGCGCCTTCCCATATTTGGCCAGAGAGGGTGTATCCTTTTCCTTTTATGGTGATAAACTTCCCCATATTAGTCATAGCCGGCCTTGCTGGAGGGAGCCACGCGAAAGGCCAAGTGCCCGAAAATGGAAACCGGCTTTTTCCTCTGTATTGGTGAACCCGGCGGAGCCAGGTTCTCCTTACTAGGAAGTTGGCTGGACGGTAGTTAGTCACGTGATACTTGCAGCTACAGGCTTTATCAGCAATTGGTGGATTAGAACGTTAATGTGCGATGGCACATGGAGAATGTCAGAGCAGGTCTCTGACACTGGCGACATGATTATGGTGTATACCGTTTGTGTTTCGAATCTACGAGTTTTTATATGTATTTTTTTAAAATAGTGTAAGTGAGTCTGATTTTGTAGGCTATTCCAAGAATGCTTGTTGAACAAAAGTGTATTGTGTGAATAGCAGTGGGATGTTGGCAGTTGCTGTATATTTAATACCCTTAAGCAGGGGCGGTAGTGATATCTGGTTGTTGACTTGTTTTCTAATTTTTCTTCTCTTTTTTTAGTTGTTATTAGGCATCCTACTTGTATCCGGCAGATGTTTTTTTTCATTAAAAAAGAAGTTAACTAACGTTGGTAGTTTCATTTCAGTAATGTTTTTATTATATAGTGAAAATCAAAAAAGTTATCATACTTACCATTGGTGGATAATTAACTCGTGTTTCATAATGGTAAAAAGCATTTCTTTGTAGTGTGCTTATCTTCAAAACGTTTACAAGTAATTTTATTTTATTTTTTTCACCTGTTCTGCTACCACAGAAGTGAAATTTGCGTTTAATTTTTACTGTTTGCATATTAAATAGCGACGCCTTTTTTGTTTTATAGGATGTGTTAGTTCTCCGTGTACTTAATGAAACAACTTGTTTTACAGTGTTTAAAACTACTTTTGGCTAACGCTTTGTGTGTGTGTGTAATGCTAGCTGTATAAGCATTCCACCTAGTTGTTGTTCAGTCAAGATTTTGGTTACATTTTTCAATCCTCTACAGAAATCGTATTATGTTATTTTGTTGTTCTTTAAAGCTTTGACTCTAAAGAATCGATTTTTTTTTTTAATTTCGTGTTTAAAACTATCTTGTTCACTGGTGTCTTATGACAATCAAACAAGTCATATTTTTATATCAGATTTTCTGCTGGAATTTTTAAATATATTTTGCCTAAACTGGCTGGTTTCCAGTTTAGATTTTTTGGATATTTAGAAAACATCGTTACTAAAAATCTTTTGTTGGAAAGTTACATTCCTGTAAAATTTTGAGAAATTTTTATACAGTTAATAAACAATTTGGAGTTTACATGTGTGTATGCTTGTACTTTATTGATTCTGAGCTTGGTATATCTCAAGACGCCTCAATTTTAGAGTACAAATGGTAACGGTGGATATAAAACTTATGGTAAAGATTCACAGAAGTACTGGAATACGTGTTAACTTCACAACAAGGTTTCGTATTCAAAGAAGAGAAGAGCAAGTCATCACAATTAATAGTTTATCCCTAGATAGTAGTGCGTAGTTACATACAGTAGGACAAATAATAAAATGAGTTGATACATCAATATAATACTATCAGTGTGCTTGAGTTAATGGTGATTTAAATCCTGGCCTGTAATTGGAATCTTCACCAATCCAGTGACCAGTACCTCGTCTGTTTAGGACACTTTGGGTTACATAACCTCTGTGTCTGACTTTTTATCATTTACAACTGCTGGTATTCAGGTTATTGCCGATTCAACTTAATTACGTGTTTCTTTGCCCTTGAATGTGAATTTTACCTTTTAAAATTTGCAATTTTTTGGCATAGTAAATTGTTAAATCGCAACATTTCTGTACTAAATGTCTTACCCTCATGAGGATTTATATTAAATTAGTTCTTCCGTAAATTGTAAAATGAATGTTAAAAGTCAACCCAAGACTGGAAAGCGTGTACAAGTCAGTATGTGTACCAAGAGTCCAAGTAAATGAAGCAGATTAATCTTCCTTGCCGAGTGTATCCGAATATTTGTGTCCAATAAAGTCGCACACGAAAAATGTTAATTGGAATATTCTGGTCATTTGCTTTTGTTTTGATATGAAAATACCGAATTCAAATTGATAAATAATTTATTACATCAGACTATTCGGGTTAACATCTTCATCGGAATGCTAGATCGACTGAGAGTAACTGGAAAAGTTAATTAGCAAAGTAACTCGAATCTATGCGAGTTTTTTATTATTTTTTAAATAAGAAATTTAAACAGTCGGTGAGGCAGGGCAATGAACTATGAACTTTTACAATGCTTTTAAACTAGTGAAGAGCAGTAAAGGCTACTGTGACGTATTTTAAAGCGTTAAAGGTTGAAGTAATCAATATGCCCAAAATATATGATAAGAATAACGCTAGACCGTGTTTGTGTAAACCTTTTTATAAACACACCTCTGAAATGTGTAAAAAAAGATCTAATTTTTGATCATTGCTTATTTATTCCATGCCTGAATCCACCAGGGTTGGACGGTGATAACGAAAAGGCTAGACAAAAAGCTATTTTCTGTGCAGTACATATCTTGTATATTCCATTATCAAAATCCGTCAAGACGTATAATGTGAGTGTCAAAAATAAGATAAGAACAACATCTGAAGTCAGGATATAAAATCACTATTAACAATTCATAATTAACACGATTACAATTCTAACTAAAATTACAAATTTTGATAAAGCCAACTCATGAAACAATTCAAAGTATATTATCATTATTATTATTAGAAGAAAAAAAAACTAGTTACCCATACAATTCAGATTTAAAAATATAATTTAATAGGCCCGGCATGGCCAATTAGATTAGGGCCCTCGACTCGCAATCTGCGGGTTGCGGGTTCGAATCCCCGTCACACCAAACATGTTCGCCCTTTCAGCCGTGGGGGCGTTATGAAGAACGGTAAATTATACTATTCGTTGGTAAAAGAGTAGCCCAAGAGTTGGCGGTGGGTGGTGATGACTAGCTGCCTTCCCTCTAGTCTTACACTGCTAAATTAGGGACGGCTAGCGCAGATAACAAACAATAATTTAATTTCCTTCAACTTTCTCATTTTTATTCAAAGTACTAAACGTACGCTTCATGATTAATAGTTATACAAATAAAAACTTCTGGGAAAACTGCATGGACACTATGCTTATTCAAGTATTTAATTTTCTACAAGTACTTTGAACTATGATTTTACAACACAAGAAAAATATTAAAAGAACCAAGTATGAGAATATTGAAAATTTGTTTACTTAGCAATTTAGACTTTGCATGCATATAGTTCATCGAGTATCGAATTAATTAGAAACTATTTTTGGGCCCAAATGACTGGCGTTTCAGCCCCTGGATCTGGGTATCCATAGTTCATGTTTCGTTGCTTGCAAAATCGTCATGCACACTTTGGGGGATTGGATGCAGTATGAAAGTAACAGTCATATTCGATTATAGTAGCCGAAGCATTGACTGTGGGAGCTGTTAGCTAACTGCCTTCCCTTTACTCTATCAGTTTAAAATTAGAGACGGCTAGCGAAAATACTTCTGTGTAGTTTCTCACTGATATCCGAAAGAAAACACTTGTGGAGAAACATTTATGTTAAACTAAACAGACTTTCATATTTTCACCTGCTTGGAGCACGGGTTGGTCTTGTGGTAAAGCTCTAGAGTTGGGAGCTGGTGAGTCTGGTTCAAATTCGTACGATACCACAAAATATACCCCGTACTTTAAGCTGTGGGTGCGTTAAACGAGTAATAATGATTCCCATAGCGTGTATGCTGGGACGTAGGGTGCTGCTGATTGGCTGCCTTCCCTCTGGTCAGTAAGTAGTTCGAAATGAGGAACGGCTGCAGATAGCCTTAGGAGCTTCTCTATAAATACAAATTATATATCGATTGGTTTCTTATATTACAATAAGTCTGATCCAGATTGTAATCACAATAGCCCATGGGCCAACAATCGCAAACATCTGGTAAATTTTTAAGATTATGTTTTCAACATACTACAACATGTGCCTCGTCAAAATATAGTTGTGTGAATTTTTCTACGTGATGGATGCAGAAATATGAAAAGGTTGAGGGGACTAAAGGGGGAGGAAGAGCCACTGGGTGATCCAAGCTAAAATTACTCTGATATTTTATACCTGAGATATTTTTGAAACAGAGAGAAGCATTTGATAAAATAGGTTACCAATGTCAAAAATGTCTGGTATGGATTTTTGTCAAATCCTAGTAAGAGGAGTAGACGATAAAGTTATTACTTGAAGAACTGCAAAAAGAAACACTTTCATAAAGGCTCGTTGGAAGACAAATTAGAACATCGTGTGTTTTCCTGCAAAGTTTTGATGGAAAGACTCCTAATGTGGAAAAAATACGAGAGCTTTGTTCGATATAAGAAGAAGCCGACAAGAAAATTATTTTTCATTGACTTCACCTGGCTTCAGAAGATTCACATGACACAAAATCATCATTAGATCTTCAGATATTTTCATACTTCTTCAGTTTGACCAAAGTGGAAAACAGCATTTGCTTTTTGAAATGATTTGATAATAAAAAGACGACTGGTAGGTATTAAGAAAGTTCTAGGTTTGTTGGGTGAGCATGTCTGAGAGGTTTTCTCCACAATTCATGCTTATTCGGGTTGTGATTTGCAAGTGCAACTTGTGCACAAAGAAAAGATCACACCATTAAGAACTTTAAGGGAACATCCTGGATTCATTCTATGCCTTACTATCTGTTTGTGATTCTCCACATATAGATGATGATTTATTTGAGAAACTAATGTACTACTTTTAGTTAAATAAAGATCCTTTTTCAACAACGTTGAACATCATTATTAACCATTTCATGTATAAAAGAAGAGAGTGAGTTGTAAGTTTTAGTCCAGACAACAGAAAAGTTAAAACTTGGATTGGATGAGATGTTCATTCGAACTGGTTGCAAGGTCTTCTAATAAATTTCTACGCTGCTTGGTACACGATACGCAATTAAGGTAAAATATGTTACAAGTGTAACTGGATTTGATTGCAAATATATATTTATATGGTTAATTGTAAGGTAATACTTGTGTTACATTTAAAGCTTCTCTCATAAAAAGTTATTAAAAAACTAATAACTTCCCCATCTCCACTGCTACACCCACCAAAAGCCAATAATCAGGCAACAAGGCCAAAGGAATAAATATATAATCACAAAAAATCTCCATAAGGGGTGTTGTGGGATCCCTCGATGTATACTTTATTCATCATCTGGCGTACCGCCCACCATTAGTGTATCCGTTTCATCATGTATAAGTCAACTTATTACAGTTCGTAGGGACGGCTAGCGCAGATAGTCCTCGAGTAACTTTGCGCGAAACAAAGAAACAAACACTAGTTTATCAATTCAGAATTAAGGACGACTAACGCACGTAGACCTCAAGTAGCTTTGTACCAAATTCAACAAACAAACATTTTTTATTATTATTCTAATCATCAGCTTGTAATTATTTCTCCTATATTTAGATTACTTATAACATTCTACCAGTGATCATATCGTTCTTATTTTATCCTAGTTATTCTATTACTTTTATTATTATTACCATCGTGCAGTATTAGTCTGCCATTCATTGACTTTTGTTTTCACGTTCTCTCAGTGATTTATTACTTCCCTAGTCGCATAACTAATTCAAGGGCCGGACGTGGCTTAACGATTACTTTATCTAGCAACAGATCAGAAGATTGAAGGTTCGAACTGCGACATGCAGCTGAATACGCTCTGCACCTTCAACTGTGTCAGTCCATTCCGCATATTCGGTTAAGATTAGGGACGGGATCTGTTGATTGGTTACCCTTTCTCTGGCTAGCTTCGAAATTAGGGCTATGTCTGAACAAGAAGAGTCTCTAACCGGGTCGATTAGCCCACGTGTCGTATAAGCTGCCATTCATGTTGACAACATTATTGTAATATTCACCCAGTAATTATCTGCTTGATCTATTGATATTACAGAGAAAACTTCTCTTCAGCTTTCACCGTTCAGGGTTTTTACGAGTGTTAAAGAGCATACCAAAAATTGGAGCTATTGGTGGTTTTTATAGGTTACACGAGAGCCTGTCTGTTCTACTGTTTTCATCGTGAGGACAGTGGAGTAGCTACAATGTATGCTTGTATGTTGAAGCATCCACATTATTTCACAAGATATATGATATATATATTTAATGTATAAACATAAAATATAAAAGTAATGTCTTCCCCTTCGTTCATTTAAATTTTATTTCAATATATCACTGGTTATAACAGCTTGTCCCCCATACCTCACCCCCCACCTCAGGACTTCGCATGTATGCATCCATATACATTTGATGCAGGCTACGCCACAGGAGGACTTATTCATATTATCAAGCAGTGAATAAAGTTAGCATTGTTTGTAACAACGAATCACGGCTCATGACATTTAAAAATTCTGCCCACTTCTTATTGCTAACACTTGCATTGGAAATAGGTTCACATATCACTCTATAAAATAAATAGATAAACAAAACATACAGTGACTGATGTTTTGCGGTTTAAAGTTAGCATTGTATGTACTTTGTTTATCAGAGCAGCTATTTATATAAATATCAATCTCATTCGGAAGTCTGTATATTATATCTCATGCTGAATACCCACATAAATGTTAAGATGAAAAATTCGTTACAATCTGGAACAAACAAACGAAAAAAGTTAAATTTAACAGAAAATGATGCAGTTGTTAAATAATAAATTTCAAAGGCAAAGCACGTGCCGTTGGTGAAATTGTAACGCTACACTACATTTTCTACTTAATTGAAAGAGTCGCTGACGGTGATAACAAACATTGGAGTGAGTGTGCGTGTACCAAGTTCTCTTTTCTCTTATTGCATCACATATACTAGTGCCGTTATAGATAACTGACACTAAGTCCTTTCAACAGGCCAGTAAAGTGGGCGACAGTTGCCGCCGGTACGTCTGGCCTTGAATTGAAATTCTGTTTTTCATCACTGTAGTTGACCGAAGTTTATAAAGTAATCACATTACCTGTAGTCTCTGTATTCTGTAATAAAATAGTGAAAAATGAGAGAGGAAATGTACTTGAAGTGTTTTTATATGTAAGAAACAAAATAACAAGAGTTCATCTTATCAATTACATAATAGAGCAGAGAGAGCTTCGACGTCTAACATGTTCATAATCCAGTTTACTACAATAACCAAATTATAATTATGACAATATATGCATATATAGAAAAGAGTATAACAAACAGTTATCTAGAAGAGTCTGTTTCTAATATGTGCTGAAACTGAAGGGTATTGACGTAAAAGTTTGGTTATGAGTTTCATATTTTTCACACACCGAGACAACGAGTAAATTACCATTGAAAACCTCGATTTTTAAAGAAACTTTTCAACATGATAGTTTGCTAATCATGTTTGTTAGTTGCATAGTTTTTCATTCTGTTTATTAAGGTAAAGCGAAAATAGAGACTAATGTATGATTATTTATTTGATAGTTTTGGGATATGTCGAGTCAGGAATTAAAATATGGTTATAGTCGTATTGGTTACTTACACTGTCTCGCCACTTATTATTACGTGTACCTAATAATGGGATGGACCACATTTTTCCTGAATAACAGCCATTAGACGTCGTGGCATAGGATGTAAAAGGTAGTGGACGGTGTTCTGGGGAATGTTTCCCCGTTTAGTTATTAATATTGTATGCAATTCATGGAGCGAGGTAGGAAGAGGATCATGATGGCAAATGTTTCTTTCAATCTCATCTCACAGATGTTCAGTTGGGTTTAGTCTCGGTGATAGTGGTAGCTGTAGGAGATTATTGAAGTATCTGTCATGTTTCTCAAGTTGTGCACACACACAAGTGGGGTATGATGGATGGAAACATTTTCATCTTGAAAGAAGCTGTTCCCACGAATGTACACATGAAAGATCATTGAATGAACTTGATTAGAAATGATGCTGATGTAACCTATGATATTCATTCTGCCTTCTAATGAAACCAAAAGCCTAGAGTATGCCAGGAATGCATGCCCAAAACCATGACTCCACCACCAAAGGCCTGCAAAGTTGAAACCACATAAGAGGGGTTGAGCTATTGTGTTTTTTTCCAAAATTGTCTTCAACCATGTGAAAAAAACGGTAAAGCACGATTCATGGGACTCTATCATTTTGTTTTAGTTCTTATTAGTCCAATGCTTGCACTTTTTATTCTACTCAAGGCGTCTTTTTCTTGTTTGTAACCGAGTCCAGTCTTCTACTGCCACAGACCATTTGTTGCAACGTTCTTTGTAAGATATAGCTGGAGATGGATCTGGATTGCCTTGTCAATTGGTCTATTGTCTGATGATAGTTGGACTTTACCATTCTGTCTAACTGCATTTCTCCTGTTTTTGTCACTACGTGTTTGCAGCCAAAATTCTCCCTCACAGCAGACATTATATTCACTTTTTGTCATTGCTTATAAACTCGAATGACCAGTGTCTTGTAGCAACCTACCAATGAAACTGTCTTGACCACTGTGGCATTTGCTAGAAGTGCACCCACCACCATACCTCTTTTGAATCCAGATAATATATTTGCCTTTCTCTATACCTATTAGACTGATTACAAATGCGCTTGCCCCAGTAAATCATAATGCTGCAGAGCCACATCGTGTTATCAACCTTATCTGCATCTGCAGCTCAGTTCAGGCTCAAGTATGAAAGGGTACATAGGTCTTAACAAAATGGTCAGTATATGTATTAAATTGTTAAATATTTTTTATAAATCTGACAACATAAGACGTACTGAGACAGGAACTAAAATATATGTTTATGTGAGTTTTTATGTTCATTTACAAAATACACTGTTAATCATGTGTTCTATGAAACTCTCAACTCTTGAAAGCATCTAAATAGAGACTAAACAATGATTTTAGTCATGATGGTTACATGCATAACATATTGTAAAGATTATTTATAAATCTGACAACTTTAAAGTGTACTGAAATGAAGAATAAATCATCGTCAGTAAGTCAAGATGGGTGCATCTATAATGAAACAAGTATTTGTGGAGGATGAATATACCATGCATTTCTATTTGTAATAATGTAACATTTATTTTGAATTTATTCTTTGTTCTGTATATGTTCATAATTCACATAAAAATTGCCTAGAAAGCTGTTAAGTTGGTTTAGTTCTAGCTGACTTTGTTCCTTTGTTATTCTCAAGTGTATAATACATGTTTTGCTCAGGAAGGATATTGCTACAATGCTGAACATTGTGCAAAGATGTTGACAGCAGTGTCCTTCAGTGGTAGTTTTGTGACATCTTGAGGTTACAACTTCAGCTATGTTTGAATGAAAATGACCAGTAGTTATACTGGGTAATTAAACAATCTTTAACAGGATCTTGAAGAGTAAGCTGCTTGAGAGAATCTACTAAAAGTGACAGTTGTTTGTATGTATTAAATGTTGTACAAAGATACTTCAGGGTTATGTGTGCTATCTGTCCCTAATTTTATGATTCAGTTATTCGGCGATTGAACACTATTTTGGAATCAGTAGCTTGACCAAATCTCTTGTTAATAAGTAGACCAAGGACCTTGGGGTCGAGCAGAACCCGTGGACAAGAAGCCGAGTGCATCTCATCATTTTTTTCATCATAGAGCTTATCACATGTCAGTATTTTCGTACCCTACCTTGCTATGCCCACAATATCAAGGGAATTTCCATCATGGGATGGCCAGTAAATCGTGAACTAGAGCATCTGTCCATGGTCATGGTTCCCCATCAGCAACAGGCAAACAAGTCACTCTGCCAACATTCAAAAGTACAGCAAAGGAGAAGTGTTTCAAGCAAGTAACTATCTGGAATGACTGGACTCCAGAACAGGTTGTACAATGTCTGGTTTTGAGTATAGATACTCTGGCCACACACTCCATCAATTACTTGAATGAGGAGTACATTTGGAACTTCTTAAGACTGTGCTCCCGTAATTGCTCCAGAGATTTGACCTAGTGGAAAATAAAGCAACCCATCATGCTGAAATTAAGGCTCAGAAAAAGGTACCACAGAAAGCTTGACCATTATACAGATGATCTGCGCCATTTATATGTTAAGTCTTACCTTATGGTGGCTACATCAGAGCATGACAAGTTAATGGAAGGGATATCCAATGAGATGATGCATTGTAACCTGGGTGTGAGATATCTTTTTACCCTTATTGAGGCATTTTCTCTTATGACGTAGTACAAAGTGGTTACTTCAAGCCAGTTGAAAAAGAGGAAGAAACTTGTTACAGCAGCTGCAGTGACTTCACCTTAGATAGACCATTCTACCCAGATGCCAACATCACAACAGATTTGCAGCCAGCTGGGGGTCAACCAGCCACCTGTTCTGGTGTTGCAATGCAATCAAACTGGTATCCAGTGAACGAGCATGGCTATCTTGATCTTCCTTTGGTTATATTCTGCAACTAACGCTGCCATTGCTTCCATCAGGGTATTAACCTGGGAGGAAAGAGTGAAGCATCTCCTTTGCATGTGGAATATTGGGTCATTTTTGAGTGAGCTGCCCATATCTTACAGATAGAAAGGTAGATAAGGCTATCAATTTTGAACTATGATGTAACAGGTACAGAAAAGTTAACAACAAGCAGTGAATATTGCTGCTACAACTCTGGGAAACTAGTAGAGCACGAGTCAAATATGGCCACTGGTTTGGGGAATGCAGCAAACAATTGCACCAAAAATTTGGTAATCAGTCAGCTCATCTTTCTCATGGCTGGGTGGGTCTTGGTATGTGCCTGTAAGAATAAAAGGGTGAAAAATAGAGTTCCTGGTTGATGCAGGAGCAGTCAGAAAACTTGCAGATCTTGCAATATATCAGTGAACCCTTGGGCCAGTCAACATAAACTTCATTTTTGAAACTAGATGTGAATGAGAGGTCATGCTCCCACTATGTCTAAGAGGTTTCATTTACAGAACAAAGGCAGTTGTTGCCAACCCTGATTCTGGCATTATAATTCTTGAGATGAATGTAGTGTGAATGTATTCATTAGTTTTGCCTGTGTAAATGGTGAACTGATGTTCTGTGGTAAAATTATCTGATGTCATCCAGATTCACCCAAGGAAAAGTGGACTACAAAATATGTGTTGAATTCGAAGTCAAAGTATCCCCATATACACAAGTGGTGTCCCATGGTTTACTGTGGATAATGTATAGTGCATCTATGCCATGTAATATGATTATAAAGCCCACATATGAAATACACTGTTTCCTGTTTAGAAAACAAGCAGCTTTGGCTCAGAGAGTTATCCAACTGAGATGGGATGAAGTCCCAGTATTCTGAAATTATGAATGACTGGCTATCCAGCTGCACACTGGCATGAAAATAACCGATGCTAGAATTAATGCCAGGGTTGCATCCATTGTGCCATATTCAAGAGAAAATACATTAATACCAATGCATCTGAGATTGATAGTTGAGGATTCAATGCAGTATCAGAAACTCAGTGACTTGTTGGTGAAATATTCCAATGTATTTATGGAAACTAATGGCCATATGAGTCGCACAACAGTCACACAATCTTTTGATGCAACTTGTATTAAACAACCACCATTCAGATACTCAAATCTTACATTAATGAGATCTTACAGCCTTCTTAGAGTGATTGGTCATCTTGTGTAGTGATTTTCAGGTAGATGGAAGGTACTCCCAGGTTTATCATTGATCTTAAATGGGTGAATGCAGTAACTCACATTTACACTGTTCCATTATTATGAACAGATGAATGTCTGTAGAAGTTATCTATTGGTTGAATACATCAGACCTGTCATTAAGATACTGGCATGTCAAACTAGATGACGAGAGCAGAGCTATGACTACCTTTAGCATCATGCTATTCAGCCTGTGTAATGCAGTCACCACTTTTTTAAACTAACGGAACTTGCACTGAAGAGGCTGCATCTGTGTCAATAACATCTTGTTTTTTGGTTGCAGGTTTAAGTCTGTGGCTGAGAACATTAAAATGGTATCCCAGTAAATACAAAAGGCAGGCTTGAAACTGAAACCAGGAAAATGTGTGTTTATGCACATGGAAATGGAATTTCTCAGTCATACTGTGGATAGAGAAGGAATCTCCAGGGACTCATATAAAACAGCCATTTAGTGAGATTGACCTCAGCCTGTGACCAAATGAGAAATTTAAAATTTCCTTAGTTTCATGTTGTATTACCGACAGTTCATGGCCAATTTCTACAAGATCGTCTCACTATTATCAATTGTGAGCAAGCATTTTAATTCCTGAATTGTCTTTAGTAGAAGAATTCGTGTTGGCATATCCACAAAAGGATTGTGAATTGCTGCTAAAAACCTATTCCAGTGATAATAAAATCAGAGCAGTGTTATCACACTTGCAGGATGGAGTAGAATGTGTAATCATGCATACTAGTCATATCTTTATGGATCCTAAATACAGATACTGTGTGAAAAAGAAAGGACTGCTTATGGTTTTAGTTTTTGTGAAACACTTCTAGCACTACTTGTAAGGTAGAAAGTTCACTATCCAAATGGACCATGCATCACTGAAGTAGCTGATGAGCTTTACAAACCTTAATGGAGTGATAGCACGATGGATTACAGCATTGCAGGAGTATACTTTAACCATATGTTATCACCTAGGTCTGATGGTGAGACGTTGTCCATTCACTGAATGTCCTGATCCTGGACACCAAGTGGGAGTTGAGATCAATTCTGCCGTAGTGATGACAAGCTATACAGTGGGATATTCCACTAGTGAATGTATGCTACAATTAACACTTTGGGAGATTCAGGAAGAGCAATTGAAAGACCTAAATCTCTTTGTTGTACAATTTAGCAAGGGTGCATGTAACGTACATGCAACATGTACAAACAATTACAAGTGCAAGAAGGTGTGCTGTACTGTTCTTATCAATCAGGCCCGGCATGGCCAGGTTGTTAGGGCGCTCGACTCGCAATCTGAGGGTCACGGGTTCGAATCCCCATCACACCAAACAAGTTCGCCCTTTCAGCCGTGGGGGCGTTATAATGTGACTCTCAATCCCACTATTCGTTGGTAAAAGAGTAGCCCAAGAGTTGGCGGTGGGTGGTGATGACTAGCTGCCTT